>NC_056731.1:1021658846-1021958846 GCF_019279795.1 Protopterus annectens | reverse complement strand
GTACAGTATTATTATAAATGTTCAGGATTTTAGGTATGCCACCTTAGCTGGTGTTAGTGTCAAGCAGAGATTTCTCTAGAAATCCATATGCCCCATATTATACCAGTACTTGCCTTGATCAAGCTCTGGCCATCATGGCTGGTGGTTCATATTTTGAGGTCACTAAAGCATTTAAAACTATTCTTCAAAAGGGAATAATAAGCAAATTAAAAGTATTAAATGTAAATTTATATAAAATTCAATGGTAAAAACACTGGTTATGCAAAAGGATGTAACAAGTCTAGGTGAGTGGCCACCTTCCAGAACAGCAGGGAATATCAGTGCTATCCCACTAGACTCTGCAGCAGGGACACTTTTTAAACTATTTTTCTCATAAAAATAAATGTGGGAAGATGTCTCTGGATAGCAAAGTTAAAATGACTATGATTGCATATTCTCACATCTTAAAGAATGATACCATTATACCACTTTTAAGGATAATCTATCAGTGTTAGAAAAGTAAATTCTTTACCCCATCTTATTCGTGGGGTAAGTATAGTTCATTGATGTAACTTATTATTGCATATAATAGGTTCATAGGTTCATAGGTAGGTACTAGGCTATCGGCCCAAGGGCCTACGTAAGCTTAGCCAACAAGGTTCCCTGGCTTACATCACCCAAGAAAGTTATTTTCCTGTGCCACTGTCAAGCAGAGACACAGAAGTGATCCCCGGAATGTATTTCCTATTATAGGTTCATAAGTAGGCAATGGGGCTCTCTGTGGGATTTGGGGAAAATAAACTGAAGCTATTTGGAAATTACAGTGATTGCTTACTAGAAAAAAAATCATAAAAGTTACAAAACCTGATGCTGTCATCATTATTCTGTTTCTTATAAGTTATGAACAGGCAACCTTTGTATTGTCTATTATGTAGTGTCTGATACTTTGAAGTCTGTGTTTGGAATATATTGTTTGAGGGAATCATTTCAGATGATAGCACATAATAAACATAAATATCAGTGATAAATAATGTGACTGATACATTATGAGTGCCTTCTAAGGCTGAGGAAAAATCTTCCTATTACAATCAAGAAAAAAGCATATCAATACATACTAGAAGTAGAAAATATCAACTTAGGATTCCATCAATCAAACTTCTTTCAGACCAGTAAGTAATAAGCTTGATACTCAAATATAAAACGTTGAGATACTTCAGTCAAGGGATGATCCTACCTGTAATTTTTAGGCATGGTCACCAAATGAAAGTACCCAACATAAGTTGCCTTACAGCCATGTTTAACTGACCTATACAAATCCCCATTGTACAGAAATTAATGTCTAACTCTTCCATTTCTACAGAATTAACAATATCAGATCATCTATGACATTTGTATTTTACAGTACTCACAAGAATAGGATCTAGAAAAATAAGAACTATATTTTTTGTAGCTAATCTTTAACTTGGTTCATTCTTATGGGAAAGCAGTAGGGGCAAACTAGCTTAAATTCACTTAAGATACATTTATGCCACCTTGTCATTCTGTGAATTAATTGGGAAACTGTGTCCTTTGTCCAGACTATGTGCTAAAGGAAATTTCCAGCTTGGGAAATACGTACACCGTGTGTGTCTTCCCAAATATTTCCTATTTAATAAGTTTCCATCTAGTATGCCCTCTCGTATGCACAGAGTTGTTGATGACTGGTGATACAGAAATAAGTCCAGGTACAATAAGAAACAATGAGTTAAAGAACCTGCTCAAAATGGTACCGCTGACAAAAATAACAAATGACAAAGCTTCAGAATCTAACAGAAAGAATCTGATTACTATATATAAATGTGTAAAGTCTGCAATGAAACTGCTGAATATAGTGCACAGTTATTAGAAGTTAATGGAAGTTAATAGAAGTGATGGTCATGTGATGGATCTAGTATAAGTACTGAATGCATGACAGTGAACTTCTCCCACTAGTTTACTACATTTAGATGAACAAATGTTGTCTAATGACATGCTAACCTTTAAAATGAACCTTTTACTTGGTTCATCTCATAAGTGAAGGCATTTCATCCAGTTATTACCTCTCTGTACTCCTCCTTCATTAGGCCAATAATTGAGTATATACCCCATATGGTATGTACCTCTCCAAACACCTGCACCAACTGAAAAGGCCACAGAAATACCTCACAAAGAGAATCCATGGCCTCCAACACCTGTCTTATGTGGACAGGCTCAAATCACTATTACTGTACTTGGTATTGTACAGATTGCTCAGGACTGATCTGTGTCTTGCCTACAAGGCAGTTTTGGACCCTGCACTACTAGAGATGATCCAGATCCATAAGTCTAACTCCTTGCACATTACCCGCTTGAAAGGCCTAAATCTAATATACATCAACAAAACCTGCTGGAAAGACAGGTTTGTCTCTCAGAGGCTATCCCATCTCTGGAATAGACTTCCCATACATGACAAACTGAGTACCTCACTGATCGTCTTCAAGCACAATCTTGATGAGTGGATGGGAAACCACAACATTTTCCCAGGGGCTCCTCCTGTGTCCCTCATTGACAGGGGTAACAGGTACTGACTTAGGTTTTTTTTGGGGGATAAACTCTTGGCTAAGCTTATAAGGGCCTCAGGGCCATTAGCCTAGTAACCTCCTATGATCCTACGATCCTAAATGTCAGATAAACCACAACTCTCAGCAATAGGAACTGCGGAGGGACTGTTCACAGTAGGAGGGAACTGTTGGCAAAATTCATATATATTGGAAGAAAACACACCATGGTAGCCTGTATCTGCTGCAGTCCAGATAAAGCAAATTCAGGCTTAAGTGAAAGCTCTTCTTCATTCAGTGAAAATGCTGAACCATGAGTGGTCATTCAAAATGCATTTAATATACTTTGCTATAATGGCAATGAATGTTTATATGGCTGTTGTCACCTAGCAAAATGGTATAACAAAGCAGCCACTTACCATTTTTGTAACTCAGGAGTCTGGTCTGTAGCAGCATTATCCAATCACTTATGTGATACGGTCATCTTTCCAGACATACTTAATAACCAGCTACCACATCTGCCAACTGGATATATGTATTACTTGCAGTCATTCAACTTCTCAGGAGTGTCAACTTTATTAGAGAAAAGATGAATATCATCAGCTGGTTTATGGCAAATCATTGTTCCACCATAAATTACTTCATTGAGTCACTAACCAGTTCTTAACTATATTGCTCTGACTACTAAATAAACATGTCCGCTGCTGTATCATTGATTCATAACTAAGGATTTACTTTGAAAAATGACATTATTTTAGTTGAGCACTCTCAAGATACCCCCCAATCAATCTCTGGAAAAAGTCCGTCAATGGATTTGGTCCTGGTTTGGTCATGGCTGACACCTGCTGAATTACCTCAAGATGATTGTCTATCTCGTGTTTGTGGTCAGGAGTATATGAACAACACTCCTCCTGGATTAAAGCGAACGTACCTCCTCTCGCCACTATGGTGAAGTCAAGAGCCATGCGGTTTTGAAGCACTACAGTTCTCATGGTGGTCAGTTCATCAGTCACCAATTCTAGGGCAGAAAAGGTTGCATTGCTCATTATTTTGAGAAGTTTAGACAATTTTCTCAGCTCCCAGATTGATTTTGTTGCTCCATATGCTGGCAGTACACCTGCCCGTGAGATGATGGTATCACCCAAGTCCATATGTGACAGTCCATTTTTCCCTAAGCCCACAGCATGATGGTTTTTCCAGCCTGCATTGATTTGCCCTACTGGATTGACAGGCTTCTTGATTTCTCGTCGAACATTCCGAATTTTCCCTTGAGGTAAAACTGCTGTGTGTCATATGACCAGAACCAGGTACCCCAAATAACAACTGCCAGACCAATTCTCAGGTAATCACTTGTATGCTTTCCTACCACATACAAAATAACAGTCTTCTACTTTGGTAGTAACTTTACTATGTCCTGGCTCTGGATGAAACATTTTTTGGTCTATCATTGACAGTTGTTTGTAAAGGTCAGCATTATGTTTTACTTCATCAGTTGTCCTATGCATCAGTTCAACAAATGAATCATAGCTCGTGTTGCAATAGGATCCTGTGTTATCAGTTTTACTGTAACAGCTATAAGGAACAGTCACATTGCAATTTCTCCAACCCACCTGAACTGTATAATTTTTGTAAAAACACACAGTCCCCTTCTGTCGAACAGACAAGTGCAATGCTACTTTATCTTGTGATGTGACATCTGATGTATCATAGACTAAGTGTTCCCAGGTCTTGTTAGCTCCTAGTTGGACTGAAGTTAACAACAACCCCCTGTATGCTGTTGGCAAAGCTGTGCAAATCCAGCAATTCGAAACATTGAAGGTCTTAGCATACACATATTTGATTGCCTGGTAAGTGTTGAAGTTTGGGTGCCACTCTGCATACAACTCTGCATGCTTGTTCAGTCCAGTTTGTGTGGCTGAGAAAAGGAATGGCCACAACAAAAAGATTATTGTCACTAGTACAGTCAACAGGATGGTTATGCAATACTTCCGAGGAAACGATTGTTCTGCATTCCTGTTTTCTCCGACTCTTCTGAATAGGTACATTTGGATCTTACTGGATTTTGTCAACTTTATTTCAGACATGTGGTCTTACTCTCTGCCCTAATAGGACCTTCAGCATTGATGGTTTCTTCACTTGGGTTGAGACGGATCAGTCCTATTGATCTGACCCCCCTTTGTAGCCAGACTTTGTGCTGAGGGCCCCGATGGAGAAGTAAGATTTTTGTCCAGTTCAAAGTTCTTAACAAGTTTGCAGTGCGTCAGGTGGATCCATGAAGCTCGCTCTGCTATCTTGACTGCAGTGGGTGTTGAAAGTAGCACCTGGTAGGGACCTTCCCACCTCGGTGATGACCAATTCTTCTTCTTGACAACTTTTATCCACACCCAGTCTCCTGGTGTCACTGCCACTTTTGATGTCTCGGTTTGCTTTCTGTCTGAAACAGAATTTGACTGCAAGAGATGTTTAGAATTCATGACTTTCTTCATATATTCAGCTAGTGTAAAATCAGCTTCCTGGTCTGATGACATGAGAAGTTTCCACTGGGGTGTATAGTAAGCCCTTCCAAATAACTTTTCAAAAGGAGTCAATCCTTTTGCTGTAGGGACAGTTCTAATGCTCAACAGTGCCAGGGGTAAACAGTATATCCTATTTTTCCCTGTCTCAGCTATCAATTTTCTCAATTTGTTTTTTAATATACCATTATGCCTTTCAACTAGCCCTGCAGATTGTGGATGGTATGCACAATGATTTTTTAAAGAAATACCAAAATGCTTATTTAACTGCTGTATGGTTTGGTTTACAAAGTGTGTACCACTGTCACTGTAGATCCTTTCCGGAATGCCAGATCTAGGGATGATTTCTTTGACAAGTACTTTTGCCACCGTGGCTGCATCTGGATTTTTGGTTGGAAAGACTTCCACCTATCTGGAAAACATATCTACAATAACAAGACAATACTTCTTATTTTCACATTTGTTCAATTCTATGAAATCCATACAGATAGTGTGAAATGGATACGGTGGTGTAGGGAAACTCCCTTGCTTGGGCTTTAACAACCCTTGTGCATGATGTTTGTTACAAATCTGACACGTCAAATACAATTTTTTAGAGTAGTTTGTAAATCCGTACGTTGTGAACACCTGGTTCACCAGCTGTACCATCCCCCCTGTTGAGACATGGCACTGCTCATGGCTCAACAAAGCTGCATATATAAACAAATTAGATGGTAGTATCGGTTCCTTTCTCTAGAGATGTACAGTCCCTTTTTGAGAATTGCTCCTCGTTTTACCCATCGTTGTTTCTCAGCTTGCGTAGTGAGTGTCTGCATTGTTTTTAACATTTCTAAGTCTAAAATCTCAGAGGGTTGTAATTCCTCATTTAAAAGAAATACTTCTGTGGCTGCTTGTTTTGCAGCTGTATCAGCTCTTGCATTACCTTTTGAAATCCTATCTTGTTGCTTGGTGTGAGCTGTGCATTTACAAATGGCTACTTTCTGAGGTAACTGAATAGATTCTAAAAGATCTAAAATAAACTGTGCATGATTTATAGGTTTGCCAGTAGATGTTATCATTCCCCGGTTTTTCCACTGTTGCGCAAAAACATGTACAGTAGAAAAAGCATACTGGCTGTCTGTAAAAATGTTTACACATTTACCCTTTGCTAAGGTACATGCCCGTGTCAAGGCAATCAATTCTGCTGCCTGTGCAGGTAAGTTGTGTGGTAAAGGTTTTGCTTCTATAATCTCAGTATCAGAAAGTACTGCATATCCTACTAGGTTTTGTCCTGCAGGACCCCTTTTGCATGAGCCATCCACATAGTATGTCACCTCGGCATCATCCAAGGGGACATCCGTGAGATCTTTTCTAGGTAGTGTCTTTTGCTTAATTACCTGCAGGCAGCAGTGCGGTGTGCCATCTGCAGGGGTCGGGAGCAGAGTGGGAGGGTTTAAAGTCGTGCATGGCTCAACAATATAGTCATACAGGAAAGATGCCTAGCAGGGGAAAGATATGCCACCTTTTCCTGTAGTAAAATAATCGTGACTGCATGAGGCACTCTCAAAGTGAGAGGGTGGAATAAGACTACTGAGGTCGAAGCCTGTACTACCATTGCAGCTGCAACTACTGCTTGTACACAGTGGGGTAAGGATCGTGCCACTGGGTCTAGTTGTGATGAATAGTAAGCAATGGGGTGTTGCTTATCCCCATGCTATTGTGTCAGTACTGATGTCATGTAACCCTGCTTACAGTCTACAGTTTGGAAAAAACGTTTATGGTAGTTTGGTAAACCCAGAACTAATGAGGATGCTATTAACTGCTTTAGTTTGCAGAAAGCAGATTCTGCTTCTGGTGTCCATTGTAATAAATCCTGTGCTGCCATAGGCTTCTTATATATAAGGTCAGTCAGATGTGCAGATTCCAAAGCATAGTTTGGAATCCAGCTCCAGCAAAAATTAGTTGTACCCAGGAAGGACATCATTTCCTTCTTGGTAGTGGATTTTGGTGCTTGCAAAATTGCTATCTTTCTGTCCTCAACTAGTGTTCTGCTTTCTTTGGATATTACATATCTAAGGTATTTAACTTGTTTTTCCAAAGCTGCAGTTTACTTTTATTTACCTTATGTCCTTCAGCGGCTAAGAATTGTAGAAGTGCTATGGTATCTTCTCTACAATCCTGCTGGGTGGGGGCTGCCAGCAAGATATCATCAACATAAAGTAAAATTTGACTGCCTCTTGGTGGGGGTGAATCCTGCCAAGTTGCTTGCCATTTCTTGTGAGAATATCATTGGACTTTCACAATACCCCTGTGGTAGTCACGTATATGTATACTTTTTCCCCTGAAATGTGAATGCAAACCAATACTGGCTGTCAGGGTGTATTGGTATCGAAAAGAACACATTGCTGTTGTCTACCACAGAAAAATACTTCTGTTGAGGTTTTAAATCATTCAACAGGGTGTGTGGGTCTGGCACTGTAGGTGCCCTTGGTATTACTGCATCATTTACAGCTTGTAAATCCTGGACCATACGCCATTCTCCATTTGCTTTTTTGACTGGAAACAAGGGTGTGTTACATGGTGAATTGGGAGATTCTACTAGTATCCCTCCTTTAAGTAAGGCTGCTATAATAGGCTTTATCCCTGCCTCTGCATCATTTCTTAAGGGATACTGTCTTTTTTGTGGTCTAAATGCTGACTTTGGCATGATAGTAACTGGTCCCGCTGTACGAATAAGTCCTACATCTGATTTTTCTGTTGACCAGAGAGTCTCTGGTATATTTTGTAAGGCATTTTCTTCCTCTTTTAACAGGAGTGTCAATCAGCTGCCCTCACCAGACTGTAAGTGCACAGCTGGGTTGGTCTGAGTTATCCAATTCAACTTCTGTATTTGTATTCCTGTTCTGACAGTTCTAGTTCTGTTTGTTTTTCCCATTTCATGACTTTTTCTCCTAGGTCTGCCCATTCTATATTTCTGTTTTTGGTTAAGCTAACATGTGATAATCTATTGGATTTATAAAGAGCAAAGAACTCCTGGGGCAATGAACAGCTGGCAACACTGTTCCCTTCTGTGTCCCAGTACAGGTTAAGCAATATCAAACTATTTGCATGATTCTTAAACAATTCTTGCTCATATTCCCTATCAGGTCCTGGTGTATTACAGTAATACAGGGTACAGTGCAACAGGTGTTGCTTATCAATGTCAAGGGAGGGGAACTTGCTGACGGCTACATTCATTAACTCTTCAGTTACAGTCCCTGGACCAGTCGTAACCAAGTCCTGGCTGTACCAATAAAACATTTCACCCTCCGATTGCACTGCAAAGGTATAAATTTGTCGCTGTGCTTCCATACCCTGCATGGTTGGGACTACTGCTATACCAAATAGCTGCATGAGGTCTCTGCCCAAGAGGTTTACTGGGCATTTTGCAGAAACAACAATTTTGCTTTTTTGTGTCAATCCTGAAACTGGATCAGATATTGCAATGTCACGAGAGAGAGGCTTCTGATACAACTGTCCATTAGCTGCTTTGACCAATATGTAATCAGGTGTCTCTGTGTTTTCTGGCAGTTTGGTGGGATGTATCAGGGTTTGTGATGCCCCTGAGTCACACAAGAATTTGACTTCCCTCCCTTCTACCAAGAGTGTAACTTCTGATTTCATGTCTGCTAAATAGAGCTCTAAGCTCAATAAAGCTAGGTCTAATATTTCATTTTCTTCATTGTCACTAACTTCCTGCACTTCCTCTACTCCCTCTATCACATTCTCTGTCCCTTCTTCACTAACTCCTTCTAGTGATTCCTGACTACCATATAGTCAGTCCTCACCCTCCTTGTCTTCCGTTGTTGCCTTCTTATTTTTCCTGCAATCCTTTGCCAAGTGTCCCTTTTTACCACATTTAAAACATTCACCCCTTTTCTTTCACCCTTCAAAGTGCTCAGATAGTTGATCAGATTGTTTGTTTCCCTGTGCATTTTTCTTGCCCTTTTTCCCAGACTGTACTACATTAACTTCTGCTCCATCTTCTACAGAAAATACTTGAGCTTTCTTTTTCTTTTTGCTATTAAAATGCCTTTCGGCATGCCTAGCATATTCAAGTAATGATTGTAACCTGCTTGTACAATGATCTACCATGTGTTTTGTAATAAAATTGCTTATAGGTGCAATACTGCCCTTTAAAAATGCATTCTTTAACTGCTGTTCATATGGGGAATCTTGTGTTTGATCTTCAGGAACCTGCATTCCACAGTGGTTATTAAAACACTCTAATAGTCTGGCATAATACCAGTCAATAATTTCACTTTCTTGATGGATGCATTGATTAATGCAAGTCCAGTCTGCCCTAGGTTTCCATTTTTCAAAGATGTGGTCTGTCAGACCTTTTACTCTGGTGTCTAATTCTGCTCTGCTATGTGGGAGGGGTCTTTGTGCAGTGTCACGGGGATTCCAGTTCCCACTAATCATATGCCAATCTGGCCCAACAATTTGTCTAACTACCTTTTCTACCTCTTCTCCGTTTAAGTTATAACTCAGCCTCATTCCTTGTAAATCTTCAGAGAATTTTCTAAAATTAACCTTTGGATGGGGAATTCCCTCAGTGGCTTTCCGGATGTCTTCCGGAGTCCAAGGTCTATACACTAAAATAGTTGGGTCCTGATTGTCCTGACCTGTCTGAGTATTGGGTACTTCTATAAGTCGGCATATTTCTTCTTCTTCACTTATAGATCATGAATTCTTAACCATTTGCCATAACTCGATGCCTTCATTTGAGTTACCTGCCTTTGTTCGAGACCTGGTCTCAATGGGATCTCTAATATACGGTTTTATTTTCATAATGCCTCTTTCTTCAGTGACCACAGGATATCCTGGGGGTGGACTAACCTGTTCACTTGCTTCATATTCCGGTAAGGGAGGTGGAGGTGCTGATGCTATTACTAAGTTATTGTCCTCCTTATCTAAAAACATTGCTTTTGAATTTTTGTTCTTTTGTTCCCTACGGTTTACTTCCTCAATCCACCTGTGTGCCTGAGGAATTCCTAATTTACATTGCTTTTTTACCCGACCTTTGGAATCGGTTTTGAGCTGTTTGATAAGTTTGATAAGCGAGGATTTTTCTAATTTTCCGTCGAATTCATACTTATTAACCCATTTTGAATAATATTTAATATTGTCGGCGTGCTGCATCTGCATGTATTTTGCGTTTTCTGTTAACGGCAGATTTTGGGGACTTTTTGTGCAATTATTACCCATTTTGTTCAACCCTTTGATCGTTACATAACTTTTCTTAATTTTTTAACGTGGTACCACGGATTTTGTTATAGTCTCTTCAGAATGACTGCTTACTTATTCTGTTTCTCCTGATCTATGACAAGACAGTAATCTTTTTTGTCCCTGACTTGTAAGAAAAATACAGTCTAACAAAAACAATACATATCTAGTCCGTGATCTAAAACAGAAAACAGAAAAAAGTAGAAACACCTTACCTGAGCCCATGTGATTGACCACCAATTCGCGGAGAACCGTCCTTCAGTCACAGATCAGAAAGTGGCTGGCCTCTTTTGAACGGCAATTCAGTCGGAGGACTTTTCAGATAAGAAGAACCAATTTGGGTGCTTCCCCATACGGTTTCAACCACCTGGCCTGTCTGAATCAAGGTGAAGAGAGGGTTCTGGTCCGAAGGACCAATCTGTCAAAGGAAAAAACGTCAAAGACCAATTCACGTTAGGTTCAAGCAAGGCACCCTTTATTACTTGTAGCAAGGAGACAAAGCATGTATGCACAAGGTTTTGTCTAAATGATTAACGACTAGTAGGTTATACTTATACAGTTCTCTTCCTGTCACATAGAAAATGTTACATTCTATTGCTGACATAGTTAGACACAGCTTTCTGTATGTTCTACAGAAAATATTGTTAGACTTATTGCTGACCAAGTTAAAAATCTGTCATTCTGCAAAAACATTTTGAAAAAAACAACGTGGCCTTGGGTTTATGTCAGTCCATTTCAGCATTTCAATTATTCTATTGTACTGTTCTAATACATGTGTTACATTTTACCTAGATTCAAGGTAAATTTCTAGCTTCAGTACAAATAATGCTGACTACGGTTTAAACTTTCAAGCATCTATTGTTTTCTTTATCAATAGCTTCTAACAGCTGCATGTTTTCTCAGGGCATAAGCAGAAATCAATATCCCTTTGTTAATTTTCATGACATTAGCAGAAATTAATTACTTCTTTTGTTATTTGCTGACTTTAGCAGAAAATAGAATGCTTCTTGTTAAGTTTATAATGGCTGTGCAGATTCATGCAATGTGAACATAATAAATGTATTAACCCTTTTAAATCTCGAATGCACTAAGCATGTATATTACTATTACTTAGTACATATTTTTATAACATCTTCTTCTATTTTTTATTGTAAAGTTTTACACATTCCTTTTTATATATTTTTATTCAAATATCTTTGGTGCTGCTCTTTTTGTATTAGTTATTTTTGCTTTCTCCTTTGCATAAATATTACACCATACTAAATCCCTTTTCCTTTCCCATGTCCATATTTCTTCTTCACATGTCTCCTGATCTTCTTGCATTTCCTTATTCTGAGGACTCACTCCATCCTGCTGTAATGTAATCTGTTTTAGACCTTCTACTTTAAATCTTTCACTTTGCAGGCACTCCATAACTTCAACTTCTATTTCTTTAACTTTTGCTTTACTAATCGTCTTTTCTACATTACGAGCAGGATTCACGAAGTCTCCGTGTAAGAGTTATAACTCTTACACGGAGGCTGCAGTTAAACAGAGTGATGTCAGCATGCTCTGCATATTCATGAGAGCATGCTGAATTACACCTAAGGCTAACACGGTCCATGTAAGACAGTAAGGGGCGTGTCCGTAGGCCGAGCCCTGTAAGCGGACACGCCCCGAGAAGAGTAAAAGTGCCCAAAGTTAACACCCACGACAGAGTCCATGGAAATGTGAATAAACACAACACAACACATGCCCCCACAGACCATGAGCAGAAAATATATAAATGAACATGTTATAAATTTTTTTTAAATCGTAAAGATGTTTGCCCGTGAGTGCGCTCATTTGCGCAGGCATGCCCGTAGCGCAGCTACAGTTAGCAGTCAGTGGGAAAGCATATAAGAACTAAATATGCAAAGTAAGCCAAGAAGCAATAGCGTAGCAGTAGAGATGATGTCTGTCAACCTCAGCTATGTTTTGGGCTGTCATGCAGGCACAGTCATGTATGGAAAGGTACACCAGACAGGGTCTGAGGGAGCTGATAGCATGTCGCACAGCCATGACTGGCAGTATGCGTGACATCGCGGATGCTATCCGTAATTTCACCAATGTCATAGACAGACGTTGTGGGGACATATTACAGCAGTTCCTCAACCAAATGTCCATGAGCCAGGGCAATGGTGGGTGGTTGCGGTGTCAACGTGGCCGTATGCCAGCAACAGCAGCAGCTGGCAGTCGGCGCGGATGACAACAGGCCCGCGCATGCCCCCATAGTGCCAGCAGCAGCCCCAGCAATGCTGTGTCTGTGCTGTCATCAGAACACCCCAAGAGACCATGTGCACGTGGCTCTGGACAGTCCCAACAGGGACCTGTGTCCAGTCAACACACTCCCACTTCTGATGACAGTACCCAATCTGGTTTAGTACTGGATACGGTCCATAGCACCCCTGCCATGCACAGGTACCGTGTCCATGCCCACAGACACTGATCTGTATGACCTGCCAGGTGCAGTCTGTGGCTGTCCACAAACCCCTGTATATGGCAGCCATGAGGTGGAACTGTGTGCGTGCATACACACATGCGAAATTTTAACACCTAGGGTGACCACATACATGCACACACTGCACCAACAGTGCCCCACCCTGTACTGCTGCCCCTCACCAACACACATACACACACATGTCAATTGGTGGTATTAGTGGCAGACTCAGGCATACCTAATTCACACCCTATGCATATGATGACACTGTGCCACCTTCTGCAATCTCCAACATCATTGCGGGAACAGGTAAACATGTTGCTGATGCACAGGGTGACTACATAGAAGTGTATTAGTAGTATCATGTTGGTAACAGTACAGTGTGCTGATATGACTATGTGTATATCCCAGCATGCCTGATGCAGTAACCGTATGAATGTCCTGAATTGTTATCTGCACCCATAGTACGTACCAAAGTGTAACATCTGCACATTATTGCATGCCGGTGGTAAGGATGTCAACAGATAGCCACATACATGGGTAGCACAGGGGGGAAGCTAATGCAAGTAGTGATATGCAATGATGGACATGTACAGTAATGGTGTCAAGTTGCCCACAACGACTATGTAATGTGGATGTTTGCGCGTGTTGATATGTGTGCTGTACCAATGTAATTCAAATCACAATTAACTATGACATAATATCAGTTCTACCATGGGCATCTGCGCTGTGCATTCCTGGGTACATGTTGATAGTGTCTACATATTTGCACTGTTACTTACTGTTAGTGTTACCCCTTCTTTGTTGTACAATGTACTACTTCCAGCCCTGCTTACTGTAGCTTTGATTGCATGCATGTTCACTTGGGGTTCCCTGGAACACTGCTTCCACCTGCAATGCAGAGTTACAGTGCTTCTGTGGACTCCTAGTGACATCTGCATAGCGTACGATACATATGTCAAGTTTACACATGACAGAACGTCACTGTCCGTCCTGTTCGCATGTACGTTGCCTGTGACACATTGCACATGTCTTACCTGGCATTTACCCACGTGTGCAGTTATATATGCTAGTGCTATGAAACAGTAGCAGTACAACCACACATACACACCTTCAGTATGTTGTTCCCCATTGGCCCTATGTGCTGGTACTCACCATGGCACTCACACTACTAGGGTAGCATGTGCAAAGGTAACCTGTGAATCACCTGTATGGTCCAGTTGTGGTTTATGTGAGTCATGTTTGCAATGTCACAGCTGCCACATGTATGCAGTCAGCCATCACCCTTGGCCAGGAACGTACAACACATGTGTGGGATGCCACCACATAGCCAATCTGGGGACTGAGCTCTCTGACCCCAGTAATGCCATACCCTGTCAGGTGGCATGTCATACTACAGTGACTACAATACAAGTCAGACATAGACACACACTGACAGCATGCTGAACACACTGAGGCATATGTGGGGACTCAGAATAGCATCCTGCCTGAGCATCACACACCTCCACAGCTAGCACACAGGCATATGTTAAATCGGAACAGAGCACATGCCACACATGGCACACACATCCCATGTGCCACACACTCACAGCCTGTAGGGCTACACAACACACCTGCTACAGATGTGTCAGGTACCTGTCTTGGGCGCTGCACTGGCGTCCTGCTCAACAGGCTGTATATGGTGAAGGTCACAGTGATATGCCTCAGGGGCACTATGGTCCACCACAAAACACATGCATACAGGTCAGTCAGAGGCATGGACACATATGACTCAGTCATTGACCATGCCACTATGGATGACCTGAGACATACCTCCCTGGACTACATGATAGGGAACATAGAATGGATCTCTCAGCATGTGGCATGGGCCAGTATGAGCCTGATCTTGGTTGCCAACATACCCTCACCAGGTATGCTACCACTATATGTAGGAAGGGTGTTGTATGTCTACATTCTGCTCAGTCTCCAATGTCATTCATAGGGTATCCGCTGGCTGTCAACGTGTGCTTACATGCTAGGTAAGCCACAATGATGTGCAAGGGGCAGCTTGCATGTGACACGCATGGCCCGATGTATACTGGCGAAGCTCCTTGATACACACATACTGCCTTATGCTGCAGGACATGGATTACATAGCCACCTCCGTGGGTATCACACAGGTTAGGACACTAACAGTGCTGCTACACAACACCAGCAGTGTACACCGCAAGATGCATGCACTGGACACTGTCCTCAGCACTGTGAACTGCAATGTCTGTGCAGTACCAGAGTCCTGATTCATGGCTCACAGGTGCAACCCATCACTGCCAGGTTATGCCTCATACCATGCCTGTCATCCCCTACACATGCAACACACATGGACAGGGGGGTGGTATCCCAAGGCACCACAGATACACACACCTCCAGGTTGTTGGCACAGCACAAAGCATCAGGGCCTATTCATGTGCAGCTAACAGCGTGTTGGACTGCCATCTGGTTCATAGCCTGGCACACACAACCCTCCCATACACAGGAAAACCACCTATCCTCCATAACAACACTGGCAATATGACAGTCTCAAGAACTGTCTTTATATGGCTGGACTGCATCCAGCCAAACATTGTGCGTGAGCATTACTGTAGCTACAACACACTAGTTAAAGGGTTCACAGCATGTGGTCACTGAATTGCAGTGGAATGACATGTTACCACTCCCACAACAGGTGGGAACATGCAGCACCAGTACATCGACTACATGTAGACTATATGGCCCAGACCAGATGTGTATCCCCTGCTGTATGTATTTTACCATATACACCCACACTGTATAGACACATACCGTGTGTGGCCCCTGCACAGTAAGACACAGTCATATTGTTATGCATTGCAAATGCCATTTATCCACTCGAGGCATGTGTCAGACATGGTAACTACTGCAGGTCACAGGTATTTATGTATATGTGTCACACACATACATCATGTGTGCAATGCCATTGCTGGTTTAGGCAATGGCATGCATTGTTATGCACAAAGACCCACACAAGGTCATAATGTGTGACACAACCACATGTGGCAGTTGTGGGTTACCAAAACATACCTATCTGAATTCTGACAATGGTAATAGACCCAGTAGCAGAGCGCACTATTGGCATTACTGGCCAACTAGCCCTGTTTGGCTGTGCTGATAGTGTGGTGACATCCCCTGTGTTTACTGGGGGAATATGCAGCATCTGGTGCATTGTAGTATTTGTCAAAAGGATCTGTTTTCTCACACTTGCATTTACACACACCCTACTACCCCCACACACACTTGCAGGATTCATACCCCTACCTAACTAAGTCACGACATGTGAGAGAGACGCATTAGCGAAGCACACTATTCAGATTACTAGATGGTTTCTCTTCTCTGGCTGTACTTATAGGGTGTTGACATCATCAGTGTTTTGAAAGGGTAATGTGCATCAGGTAGTGTGATCTCCTGATTGCCAAAACTAACATGTTTGTCATACAGAATTGCACACAAACTCCTCACATCCAAACACACACACTTGCCTTTTGCAGGCTTCAAACCCCTACTTAAAATTGTTATGGCACTTGAGAGTGACGCTGTAGCAGATTGCGCTATTCTGATTACTGGCAGATGTCCCTTCTCCAGCTGTATGTATAGGGTGCTGACATCATCACTGTTTGGAAAGGGTAATGTGCATCATGTAGTGTGATCTCCTGATTTCAAAAATGCACATGTTTTTCATACAGAATTGCACACACACAGAGTCCCCACATCCAAACACACACACATGCCATCCACATGTTTCAAACTCCTACCTAACTATATTATGACACTCGGAAAAGACACATTAGCAGAGTGCGCTATTCGAATTACTGGGAGGTTTCCCTTCTCCTGCTGTACTTATAGGGTGCTGACATAATCCTTGCTGAGATAGGGGGTTGTGCATCCTGTAGAGTGCTTTCACAGATGCCAAAAGGGACATCTCCCTCACACAGACTTGCATATACACTAACCCCCCTCCACACACACTGGGCAGTTGCAGGATTCAAACACCTACCGCACTATGTTATAGAACTCGTGACCGACACACTAGCAGAGCACGCTATTTGAATTACCAGGAGGTTACCCTTCTCCTGCTGTACTTATAGGGTGCTGACATCATCAGTGTTTAGAAAGGGGAATGTGCATCCTGTAGTGTGTTCTCCTAGTTGCCAAAATGGATATTTCTTTCATACAGACTTGCACACACACTAACCCCCTCTACACACACTGAGCATTTGCAGGATTCAAATCCCTACCTACCTATGTTATGACACTCGAGACGGACGCATTATCAGAGCACCTTATTTGCATTAATGGGAGGCTTCCCTTCTCCTGCTGTACTTATAGGGTGCTGACATCATCAGTGTTTAGAAAGGGGAATGTGCATCCTGTAGTGTGTTCTCCTAGTTGCAAAAGGGATATTTTTTTCTTACAGACTTGCACACACACTAACCCCTTCCACACACACTGAGCATTTACTGAGCATTTGCAGGATTCAAACCCCAACCTAACTATGTTATGACACTCGAGACAGACGCATTAGCAGAGCGTGCTATTCACATTACTGGGAGGTTTCCCTTCTCTTGCTGTACTTATAGGGTGCTGACATCATCAGTGTTTAGAAAGGGGAATGTGTATCCTGTAGTGTGTTTTCCCAGTTGCCAAAAGAGACATTTCCCTCACACACACACTGAGCATTTGCAGGATTCAAACCCCTACCAAACTATATTATGTCACTTGAGAAAAATGCATTAGCAGAGAGCACTATCCAAATTACTGGGGGACTGTTTGCACCTGCAGTATTTATAGGGTGCTGACATCTTTATTTTTACAGAGGTATGTACATGTAGTACTACCTGTCAGGTGGGGGATAGCATATATATGCATTTGCAGCCACCTACGTCAGGGTCAGATATGCACATTGCACTGGCAGGTTATGTTCTATACCATGCTTTGTGACCACAGTACCTGTAACACACAACACAACCAGTCCAGAACACCAGACCCACATCCAGGACACACACTTAGCTTCCCTGAGAACAGTGTCGGGATATGCAGGTGTTCACATACACCATTCCAGTTGTTAACATCAGGTACAGGCATATCATGTGTGAGAACTACTCAGGCCTCTACCACTTTACCCTACAGCCACTACAATTTGTGGGTCCATGTGCTTTGGCAGAACCACACACCACAGCCACATGGGGGAATACATATTGCACCTGTCCATCTGCAACATGGGTGCTCACTGTTCCACACCAGAGGTAGACCACCATTGTTGATATCTGACCATACCCACCTTTTCCTGGACATCCATATCCCATCTCCACCCCCAGGCAAGGTTGTCACTGCACACAAACTGTATTTAGCACAAGCAGACTCTACACTTGTGAAGACTGGGGTGGATGACTTCAGAGGACCCATGCTGGGGGACTATACTGGCCACTCAGCATAATCCTTGACAATTGCATTCTATGAGCATGTGTACAGTTTGCATTGATCATGCTATCCCACATATACCCATGACTGCTCCACAACAAGACACCTGTCAGGTGTACACCAGCCATATATGAGCCATACAACAGACAGAGTGAGCTAATACATTGCAGAGCTGTAGACAACAGAGGGAGGACATCTGTGAACAATTCCGGCATGGCACTTCATTCACACATAATCATCACAACACAGTGTTGACAGTGGAATTGTCCAGAGAATGCAGATAGGGCTCCCCTCAGTCTGTTATTGACGGCCACTTACTGTTGGAGATCCTCAGCAACCCTCTTCCAGCACACTCCGACAACATGGCTGTGGCTTAGCACATTCAAACCCTGGAATCTCCACTGTGCCCCTGCATGACAGAGGCACAGCTCACTAGCCTCACACGTTGCCTTATGTGACCTACTTTACAGTGGCACAGCAGCCTACTGTACTGGGGATGCAGATGCCAAGCACACTCTGGCTGAGCTGTCATTCCCTACGGCAACAAGCCTAGTATTGACCTCTACACCCATATGTTCAATTGTCAGATGCACAATATTTGTTGTGCTGTTCTACTGTTTGCAGGTCTTTATTGCCATAGCATTCCCTGTTCCTATGACCAACTTGTGTATCTGTGGAAGATGTTTGCATATGACGGCAATCCACTATATCACTTATGTCTCTGTAGTCATTTACTGTGTGCACTGGACAGATTGCTGTGTTGTGGTTGGTTCCTGGACTGACACGTACAAATACCAGATATGTGTGGCCAACTGCTAAACGGAGATATGGCCTAAGTGTGTGAGCATGCCCAGTTCAGCCTTTCCATGGCATGTTGCCTGACATATGCCTCATTTATCAAAGTGTGCGAGCATGCCCAGTATGAGCTTTCCATATGTTGCACTCTGAAGTCCACCACATATTTGGGTGTGTGTGAACTTCAATAATATCTCATGTTTATGGTTGTGTGTTGGGTGTCATGTTGTGTACTAACTGGCCAACTGCTTCGTGTCAGCCACAACAGGAATTATACTGTGCCTGCAGGGATTGCATGGGATACTTTGCAGACAGTTGTCAACATACTTTCATAATGACCTAACACTGTAGTACCATATAGTGTACTTGTTCAGTACTTTCACGGTGGTGGACAGTATCCTGGGCTTTAGTCCTATGACTGCTTGACATCTTCATAGTGAGCACAACAGTCTGTGTAGGGGCCAGTTGTGCACATATGACCATGTTGCATTATGTTCAGATATGGACTACCTACACCAGGCTCGTCCAACATTGGTAGTGTATTCCACAACATGGGTGGACATTGGCAAACACTAGCGATGTTCCCTAGGCCATTTCTGATGCTAGTCACAGGGTGTGTTCGTCCTTCGACACACATTGTAACTGGAGTTTGCCATGACATATGTCATGGTTAGTATACTGTGCCTCCGTCTACCTCTGACATAACAGTGATACCAAGGGTTAGCCTACCATCTCCCATCCACTCATCAGGATTCCTCTTGAGAGGTGTCAATAGGTGACTCTCTGGCTGATGTGTACCGGGAGTTTACTGAAGAGTGGGGGTGCCTTCTGTGTTATGGATCATTCTGTACAGCTTGTCCTATGTATGTCAGTGCTGGGGTTCAGGTCTCTCATGTGCATAGCTCACTGCCATTCAGATTGTACAAGGTGCATCATGTTCATTGATTCCAGGTTGGACATGGCTTCATACATCAGGCACAGCTTGCCTGTAGCTGGGCAGTATGGCAGTGTGTGGGGCTGCAGTTTGTTTACTCAGGAAACACACGGCATCTGTTCATGCTCTTTGCTACTCCTGGTGGGGTACTGTTGTGACTTTACAGTTGATGGAGGTGTCTTCTGAGGTATATCCCACAGGGGCTATTGTAGTCAATTGTGACGCTGATCGAGGATGACTGCAGAGCCACAGTGACCTCCCCTTATCTACATCTGCCAAACTTCATGTTTGGGTGGGTATATAGTATGTTTCTGCGAACACTACAGCCACATGTTTGTCCAGTGCAGGATATCTATCACCTTTTATCCCCAGGTCTCTCATTACATGTTAGGTACGTAATGGGTTAATACCTGTGTGGTAATTTGTGGGCACTTACTGTATATCCACGGTGGTTGTCTATACACAGTTCTGCAATTAGCTTGCTGACATGGCTATGGCTCCAGTTGTCTGTTTGTAGGTGGCCCTTTTGTGGGTTGCTTGTGTCAGCTGGGGGTCGGATATGGTGGGCTGTTTGTACTCCTCTGCATACAAGTTCAGTCACAGTCCTTCCAAGTTGGCCTATACCTATGGGACATATATACAGAACGGGGGGGGCCAGGACCAGGGCTTGTGGGATGAAACTCATATCTGCTTTGTAGTCTGACATGGATGCGGCATGTCTGACCATGTCAGTTCTGTCCTTGGTCTGGTTTGCAACCCCTCTACTGACATAGGGATATATATTTAAGCTGGTGAACATATCCATACTGAACTCGTAGGGTATTGTCTAGAAGCATATGCACAGTCCAGCTACGCTGTGTGGACCACATTGCCCTCATCAATGACCTTAATGACTGCTTCAAATGGGTCAAACATGTTTAGGGGCAGGATCTGCAGTTACAACAGCCACACTGTGTAGGGTCCACTATCAGTAGGTCCACAATAGCTTTCTGTCTGCGGTACATACTGATCCTTTCCATAGCTGTGCAGACCAAGCTTGTCAGGATCCTGGGGTGGTAGTTTGCAGTATCCATTCAGGCAACTCCTTTGTTGTGAAGGACCACTGTTGTTGTACACTGCTCTTTGGGTACATATCCTGTGGTAAGGCTGACATTGGGCAGTAGTGTGATTTGGCATTCCATTATTCTTGGAGTCCATGTTGGCCTCAGCCCAGGACACCATCACATACCTTTGCTGCTGTGTGTTTTGCTTTGCAGATGATGGCTGTTACCTCAGCATCTGCAATGTCAGAGGACCAGCAGTCTGCTGGGATAGATATTTTGCATTCTGGGGAGGGTGTTTGCACTGCACCTGTCAGGTTGTATGTTGGCAATATGTGTGTGTGTTTGGTATGTTGTTTGTAATATCTGTGTGATTCGGAGCATATCTGTGGATGCCCAACATGGTTCCTACCATCAGTTAAGTAAGCCTTGTGATTATCCTTAGTGTCCTGTACAATTTGTATCTTCATAGGTTCATGGGTTCATACTAGGCTATCCACCCTAGGGCATTAGTAAGCCTAGCCAGAGTGTGTGTGTCTTGCTATGTGACTATTATGGCCATTTATGACTTTCTTTACTGTGCCTCTGTCTGGTCGTGACACAGTGAAGAACCCCAGTAAACATGTACGATCATCCATCCACTTGGCAATATTCCTGTTGAGGGGTGTCAGTGAGGGGCTCTGCCTAACATGGATTGGGATCCTGTTTCTGGGTGTGGGTAGCCTCTGGGTTATGTATCTGTCCCTCCAGCACATCCTATTTCATTATGTGTTGAGGCTGACATCTGTCACTCTCACAGCTCCAATGGCTTTGATTTCCTGTGGTGGAGCATGTCCATTACTCCTGTGTTGGACATGGCCTTGTACAACAGACATACAATGCCTCTGTGTAGGCGGTCTGTGACTGCATTCAGCTGGGGTGTCTACAGCCAGGCAGCATATGACATATATTTCACACCCTTTATCCTCTTGGTGGGGTAACTATGAAGTCTTCCGAACCGCTGCAGGTGTCACGTCCGGTACATCTCATATGAGTCATTGTACTAGATTATGGGTCTGATAAGGGAACAGTACAGCGGCACAGTGACCTCTGTTGATGTAGATGGGAATCCTTTCATGATACGGTGTCCAATATCGACAATCTTCCTAGCCACATTGGCATTGTGAGTGTCACATGACGGATTACTGTCGACTTGTGTCCCTAGGTCCCTGATTACTCCTTGCATGCATAATGGTTTGCCACCTATGTGGTAATTTGTGTGTACCTTGTCTGGTATTTGGTGGGACATTCATACTTTCCAGTGACTTCAGGATGTCTGGGTGGAGTTCTTGTGTGTGAGAGTGTGGTCTGTCACATGCTACAGACTGTACAACAGTTTTGACTACACTTAGGTGCACATGGGTGGTCTCCGCTGCTTTGTGCATTGTCAGTTACCTGGCCGTATGGGTGTCTGTGCTGCATATGGATACTCCCCCTCCTTTGATGTTTTGGTCCAGGTGTTGGGACCATAACGCATGATATGTGGTATAACCTGGTAGTGCTGGTGTGCTATCACTAGGCTTGCAGCAGGCTTCTGTCACTGCACAGACATCGATGTTCTCCACAATGGGAAGTGCCTCAGGGGCATGCATATTGCAGTTTACACATCTGGCATTGGTGAACATTACCCTTATGATTACCCTTATGTTTCTTACCACTTATGTTTTCTAGGGTGGTGGGTAGTCTTTTTGGCCTTGCCTACATACAGCTCTATGGAGGTGGCAAAGGCCTTATCCAGTATACAGACACACAGGGGTAACAGGTGCAAGCCATCCCTGGAACAGCAGCATGGCTTGTCATGCTTGACATCTCAAGCAGACAGACATTAGACCCTCTTGGACTGACAGCTGTAACTGTGCCAGTTGTTAAACATGATCATTCTGTGTTTGTACTGTGGCATCATTCTTGGTGAGGGTTGGATGCTGCACATGGCCAGTGTCATACCGGCCTGGGGTACATACTCAGAAAGCTCATCCATGTCTCTTTTCATGTAGACCAGGGAGGTACATCTCAGGTCATTCACACCAGCATGGACATTGAGTGCATCATATTTCTGCTTGCTTTGGGGTGACCTGCATACTTGTGTTATGTGGCATTTTGTGGCAGCCTACAGGCAGCTTACTCTACCCTTTCCCTTGTTCAGTCTGGTGAGTGGGACAGCAGTGTGTCTGCCTATGTAGACACCTATTACAACTGTATCAGGCATGTTGTTTCTCCTTCTGGCCTGTGACTGTTTGGCACATCAGCTTTGTGTACTATGCATAGCATGTGCTATGTTTGGAGGTTGTGGTTGCTTGTGATCTGCTTTGGAGGCTTCTGTTGGTGTGGTGTGTTTGTAATTAGTGCCTCCGGGAATGTTTTTCTGTGTTTATGTGTTTGGTTTACAGTTGTGGTAGGTCTATGTGGGACTGGGTTTGTGGTGTATGTGATTACCTTCTCCTCCTGCCTAGTTTTGACAGTACTGAGTTGGGGGAGCTCAACCTCTGGTTTGGATACATGGTTGCATCTATCACATATATTTGTATTTATTGGGGGGGTTGTGGTTGTCTGTGTACTTGGGACAGGTGTCACATTGCCTCTGGATTCACAGATTTTACTTGTTGTGGCTGGCCTTAGTGGATTGTATGTGTGGACATATGTTATTGCCATACTACTGGTCAGTGATTACTTCCTTTTTTGTTTGCTCTATCATGTGGTAGCTTCCTCATTCTCTTGCATGGTTTGGTAATGGCTGGAGTCCAGCATGCCAAATGCCTGCGTGTATGGCATTGTGTGCTGTTGTTATTTGTGATTGCATACTCCAAGCATTCCTGGCTGTGTTCATGGAATGCCTGTATAACATGTTCTGTGGTGTGTCCCATATTCTGCACTTGCACAGAGCCTTTCGTGGATTCCACATCGGTTTGGAGGGCTGCAACCTATGCTTTACACATGTTTTTCACTGTGGTATTCTGGCCAGGGACTGGGGTCAGGATGTGTATATCCAGTGTGATTACACTATGGTCTGGTCTTACCGGTGAAGGATACACTTCTCATCTTGCCATCCAGTACACATGTTGCTGATTATAACATCCAGTATGCTTACCCCTCTTGTGGGAGTGGTACGTTGTTCCTGGGCATTTTGGTTTATGGATTCTGGGAACTTTTCTCCGACTGTGTTGGTGCTAGTATAATGCTCCCGGTGTATGTCTGGGTATTTTCACTCAAGCAATATAATGTTCTTTTGGGGGCTTGATATATTTGTGTATTCCAACATAGGCCAGGAGCAGTTCCTGGTATTAGGACAATAGTCTGCAGCAGGCTATATACTGGAAGGCGGTTATAGCCATTGGTATTTGACCATGGCTAATCCATGCTGCTTCTTGTTGTGGTACCAACATGGGGGTGTGGTTATCCTTGACATTTATTGCTAGTCACCCTCCTTTTGTAGCTTGTTCCATGTTTTGCGGCTGTACAGCACAGTATGAGGTGTGACCAGGTAGTGTTAGGGTGCTGATGTGAGCCTTGACCCAGTTCTCTATTACAGGACTGATATCTACATTCTTCATACTGTGTGCGTTTACACTGCACACATCTTGCTGTTTAAGCTTCTGGCATTGGGTAGCATTACATCTAGGTTCCTATACCTTGTGGTACTTATGAAGGTGGGTTTGTGTTTTGAGACTTACCTATTCAGGGCATGCTGTGGGTACTGACAGCCTTTGTCAGTATCCATGGGGCATGGAATGATAGGTGTATGCCATCCCTAGCAGGTGGTGCATCATGTCATGCTCCGCATGTCTTCCCAGCCTGAAACACATTGGCTCCCCTTTGACTAACTGCATTACTTCAGCCAGTTATTGCACTTGATCATCCCATCGTCATTTTGTGGCTTCATGCTTGGTGAGGGTGGATGTTAGTCAGGGTGCTCAGGTGTGCATATAGTACATGGTGTTACATTACTTAACACATGGCATTCATGCCTCAGGTGGTGCTGCAGAGCTGCCTCTGTCGGATGTGCATATTACACTTCCCTGTACATGTTTGTGAGCAGGTCATGTCATTTTAGGCATCCATGTTATTATTTGAGTGAGTCAGAGCGGGTATCATTCCCAGGGTTCCTACTGAGCCAGTGTATGTGCTATGCGTTGCCTCTTTGCCAAGACCAGGGCATACTGGGCATGCCTCCTTCTGCCTACTGGGGCAGGCTCAGGTTGTTCCTCCTCTGAGTCACGCTCTGCCTGTGATGGCCTTGGCAATGGTGGGGGGCTGTTTGGCCTAGCTCTATGCTGATCCTCCTGCAGCTGTTTTCGCAAGATCATATTATGTAGCATAGCACATACCATGACAATTTGGGTACATGTATTTGGTGTGTACTGCAAGGCTCCACCAGATGTGTCCAGACACCAGAACCGTGACTTGAGCAGCCCAAACACATGCTCTATTACATTACGTGTTTGTGCACGTGCCTCATTATGGCGTTCCTGTTCAGGTGTGTGTGCGTTTCTGATGGGTGTCATCAGCCACGGCTCCAGTGCATAACCTGCATCACCCACTAGGTGTCCGTGTGGGATGTCCCCATTGGCAAATGTCTGGTACAGCTGCGTCAAATGCCAGATGTGGGAATCATGGTAACTCCCAGGGCAGCCAGCACACACATTCATTATTATGCCCTGGGCATCACACACGACCTGGCAGTTGATGGAGGGGGAGCCCTTGCGGTTAATGTAGGCCCTACCCCGCTCACCAGCTGGTGCTTTGATGCGTATGTACGTGCAGTCTATTGCACCCACTACCTCAGGGTATTCCGCTATTTGCTGGAAGAGACGCATATTGCTGGCCAATACCTCACGGGCATTGGGGAAATATACATGATCACCGACATGCGCTGACATGGCATCCAGGAACTGGTGCAGTACCCTGGAGGCTGATGCCTGTGATATCCCCATCATATTGCCAGTTGGTCTCTGGAAGGTACCTGTTGCTAGTATTCTTGGGCCAACACATACCTTGGTTTCCACTGGGATGGGTTCCCCTCTGTTGGTTCTGTGTGTGAGGCGTGGCCTGCACAGCTCAACTATTTGCTGCAGGAGTCTCTGTCCACTCTATAGTGCTCTACTATCTCCAGCTCATGTAACCCGTGGTAGGTGACCCTGGGCCCGAACACTTTTCTCCGTCTCCTCAGTATGGGTTGTCTGGCACCATCTGCATTGTCACCACCCTCAGCAAGTCGCCTATGTCTCATTATGACAGCTATGGCAGCCCCTAACATTTCTGCTCTGAGTGAATCTTTTTCAGTTTTCACTTCTATTAGCTTACTCCTGTCTTGCAGTGTCTCTTAAGAGAAACATCCTGCACTACTGTTTGCAGAGTTTTAAGTGCTGGGCTGGGCTACTATTCTGCCTGTGTAATTGCCTGCTTCTAATTGTTTTCACCTGCTAGCTTCAGCAGTAATCCTTGCTAGCTTCCTACTAATTCTGTTGCTTCCTTTTTGCTTTCTGTTTCCTCAGGGGGGAGCAAAGTGCATACCAGCAGAAACACGCTCACAGTGGCTTACACGCGCGCACACGTGCTTACACGGTTCAGAATCTACTTATTCGGGTTAAAATGCGCGCACACCCATGCAAACTGTGTTACAAGTCTGCCAACAGCCTCCTACATGCTCAGCCTGCCCTACACGTGCGCACACCAGCGCAAACAGTGTTAAACATCTACCAACACGCTCCCACATGCTCAGTCTGCCTTACACGCGCGCACACTGCCCTACTCGTGCTTCATGGAGCGCACACGTGCACATGCACACCCAGCAAGAAACTTTAGTGTAAGTAACAGTGTACACATTTCCATTTCTTGACTTTCCCACACTTATCTTGTGGCACTCCTCTTTCCCTGATCTGTGTCTGTCATCTGTCATGTTACACTGACCTCCAATGAACTGCATTTCTTTCTACCGTTCCCCCCTGTGATGTCACCTATCTCCTACTCTATTCCTCCCCCTTATGTATCTCTTACACTACTCGGACTGTGCTCATTTGCTATGTGACTGTGCCTACTAATGCTTAGTTACATTTCTTACACTCGGCTTCCCCCCTTAGCAACCACTACACGGTGGCCATGTTGTTTTTGGTCTGCTGGTCCCTCTGCAGTGTCATTCCATGTATTGCATAAAACCCACATTTGTGGGTTTATAACTTTCATTTTTATGTTTTGTACAGCGCAGCAAATTATATTTTTATTATTTTTGTATCGGGTTACCATGCCAATGGCCACATATTTGGCCATTGGCATGCTACCTGACACATATGCACCCTTTATTTGGAGCTGACATGGCTCCGTTGTGAAATTTGCAGAAACGTACTCAGTTGTCAACTCAGTACATTTCTGCAGCTAAAACGTCTCTTATACGGGCTGGTTTCTGCTTCGTGGATCGCTAATATACCTCATTTGCATACATTTCGGCTGCAAGTGAGGTATTTAGCATGTCCACGCCCAGTCCGTGTAAGAGACGTTTTAGCTGGTCTCTTACACGGAGTTTAGGGCTGTTCCTGGATCGCGAGGCTTGCATGGAGTGTTACACATCTCTTACACTCCGTGCAAGCCTTCGTGAATCCTGCCCCACATCTTTGTACTATTAATCTTTTTATTGTGAAATTTTCCATATCTGGATGCATTTGCCTGTATTTCTCTTTGAATATCTTTGTGACTGCCTTCTCTATATTAGTTAACTTGCCTTTCTCCTTTGCATAAATCTTGCACCATATCAAATCTCTCTTTCTTTCCCATGTCCATATTTCTTTTTTTTTTTATATTTTTTTAAATTTCTCTAGGTTTTGTTTATATTTTCTCACTTCCTATTTCCTATAAGACTCCTCACATGATAATTAATTACTTCTACAGAATCTGATGACCTACTGTTTTATTATGCTCTGGACACTACCCGAGTAAACTAGCCTGCTACTTTACTTTCTTTCTCTATGGTATGAAAAATGTTACTAAACAACCTGACGAAAAACAGTGCATTTTACTCAGGACACTGCCCCTGCATACAAAGCTTTTTTTCCAGTTGTACATATGAATGCTTCCTTTAAATATCTTTGTCAAACTACATTTGACACAATCTGTGTATTTAATTGTACTAACTGATCTTCTGTGTAACCTTGTGAAATGATGTGCAGCCTTAGCATGTTACTCTGAGTTTTCTCATTATAATGGGCTTTTTACTCTCTATATTTGTTAGTGTGTTAAACTACTGTATATGTTTGTGGAGCTTTTATCCCTGGGCCTCTGCTGAAAAAGGGTGCCAATTCAATCAGACTATCCCGGTCAACAAAATGTCAAATAAATAAATAAAATAATAAAATAAATCTTATGCAGATCTGTATTTCGTAAAGATTTTATCAGCAGATCTAATGCCCAGGTGCAATATGCATCATTAGAGGACAATGTGCAGCTAAGCAGGGAGGTTCAGGATCCTTTGTTGGTTAAGCAAACTTTCGGATGGCCTTTCAGTTTTTAATGATCAGGAAGTGAGACTGGTCTCTGCTCTGCATGTAGCTGGATGACTATTATCCCTCTGATAAGGCGATGTCAGTTGGGTGTGCAGTTGCATGTGCCACCTTCAAAAAAGTCAGTTCAGTGCTGCAGTGGATTTGGCAGAAGTCAGTTCATTACTTAGACAACTTCTTACTGATAGGCAAAGGTTAGTCTGAGGTGGAGTCAGGTAAATTGGTCATCCACGAGTTGTGTAAGGAGCTGAGAATGCTGCTACCTTTGGACAAGGCGGAGGGACAAAATCAGGTGTTGAACTTTTTTTGGGTGTGACATTGGATGTTAAGAACCAGTTGAAGACTAAAAATGAGGTATTTAAGGGCTGTCAAAAAATCAGAATTAGGGATGTGATGGAGTTCCTGTGAATGATGAATTTTGCATACAGGGCTTTAAGTCCAGGGATAGCTTTCTGTAGGTTTGTTGCAAACTTGTTGGTAGGTAAGAAAGGTAAGCATGATTGTTAGGGTTTCACAGATGGTGGAGACTGATTTGGCACTCTGGGTGATGTTTTTTCAGACATTAATAAGGTGCCATCCTGGCAGGAAGAGTGGGTGGATGATGAGACATTAAATCTTTACACAGATACAGCACGGTAGGCACTCATAGCATAAGAGCATTTTTTTGATTGGGAGTGCTTTGCGATACCTTGGCCTGAATATTGGCCAAGGTTATGGAGAATGGAAGTGACATTTTTGGAGAACATATAAATTTGGGCTGCATATCTGATTTGGGGTGAGAAATTGTTAAATACTAGAGTCATTTTTCTGTCTGATAACAAAGCTGTGGTGCAGGTTTTGTCAAGGGCGTAAACAAAGTCAATTTTTGTGTTGTTGTACTGAGGAAACAAAGGTTACAGTTGTTAAGTAATTTTAGTTTTTCAGCCAGGCACATCCCCGTTCTTGTTAATATTGTAGCTGATGGTATTTCTTGTCTTCAGACTCACATAATTTGGGCCCTAGTTCCAGATGCAAGGTGAGATTCTGTGGTTTTGATTCCTGAGATATGGGATCTTGGAATGGTGTAGTGGATTGGCTGATCCAGAAGTCATGGTCAGATTCAATGTGGAAGGTTTACAATGTAGTGGTTACTGCATTTTTGGGATTTGTTATCCTGTTTGGGAGCAATATACTGCATCACCAAAACAACTTCCTCTGTTCCATTTGCCAATGGAACAGAGGAAGTTATTTTGGTGATGCAGTATATTGCTCCCAGTTGGGTTTTATTGTGAGGCAGTGAGATCAATTAAAGTACACGTGGTGCATTGAGTGCAGTTGTGAGGCTATTGGGGTTCAAGTATTTGATGAAGGCATGGGTAGTGGGTAGGTTAGTTAAAGGTTAGCAGAGAGTTTTGAGGTTAAGGGTAGATAGTTGTTTCCCCTTGAATAAGCTGGTGCTTTGTGTTTTTTGAGAGACTTGTTTACTTTGACAGATAGTCAAGTTTATGGGATCATAGAACGTTACTAGGCTATTGGCCCTGAAGCCCATGTTTAGCCAAGTCAGCACCCAATGCCCCAGTCCAGAGACAGGTGGAATCTCAGGGATGTATTTTCTGTTTCCCATCCAGTTATCCAGGTTGTGCTTAAAAAGGGATAATGAGGTACACGGAGAGGGAGTCTATTCCACAGATAGGGGAGTCTCTGGGACACAAATCTGTCCCACCAACTAGTCCTATTGATGTCACAGACCAGGTTGAGATCACACGTGCGGGTTACTTGAGAGGAGCTTGACTTGCAGATATGCAGCAGTTGAATCAAGGTGGGGTCTCAGATTGCTTTGTTTGCCAGACAGAGGTCATCACTGAAGAGCCTGTATGAAACTGAGTAGAGAGACAGGGCTTTTAGCCTGTCAATGTAGGACAGATGTTTGAGGCCCTGGATTCTCCTGGTGAGGAACCTCTGTGGCCTCTCCAGCTGCTGCATGTGCTCTGTGAGGTACCTGCCAAAAGGGGCATTGTATTCAATAATGGGCCTTATAAGGGAAGAATAAAGGGATATTATGACCTCTTTGTCCCTGGATGAGACACCCTCACTTGTTAGGTGGGCCATGTAGAAAGCTTTTCATACAATACATTTTTTTTTTCCCTACTGAAGTAGCATGCTTTTATTAGGAGTGGGAAGTCCTTTTTTTCTTTTTCTAGTTCCAGGTGGAAGTTCCATTTTCTTTTTAGAGGTGTGTGAAGTTTCTTTTGGTTTTAGTAGGAGCTACTCCAGCCTTGGGCCAATTAGTTCCAAAAAAGCCCCCTGCTGGTTGGTCGTTAGTGGTCCATGTACTGTTTGCGCCAAGTCTACATAAAAACTGCTAAACCTATCTTACTTCCCTATCTCTAAAAGCTAGGCACTTTCTAGCCAGTTCAGCTTCTCTGATAAATCTGCCTGATATAAATACTCTCCCCACCCACTTTAACCCCAGAAAACCCAGTCCTTAAAACCTTCCATAACTGAAAGTTCTCTATCTGGTGATTCCTGCAGTACAGGATCAGTTGCTGAGCAGTCTTTCCTTACTCTTGCTGAGTAAATGTTAGAACCTTGAGGTTATGGATCAATTGTCAGTCCCTAGTTCACAAAACACTAATACTCTGTGAAAGTCTTTATCACATAACTATGCAAGAGAGGCTCCTCCTTGGAGGAAGGCTCCATCTGGCTCATAGGAGGATACAAACTACACACAAATGAGCTCGCTCAGCACACACACACAATACATACCCAACAGAACACAGACACACAAAGACATACATATACACATACTCACACAAAGACAGCAAAATCAGCAGATCAAAAAACAAAGGCACACACAGAAACCACCCAAGCAGACACCCAAACAAATACCACCTCACGACCAGAACACCACAAAGAACACACAACACACTACCACCCAAAAACAGTGCAATTCCCATACACCACACCAAAGGAGACACAAACAAACACTTGGGCCCCACCCAATTGTAGACTGAACACACACTCAAACACATAACAGTGCCTGTTGGGCGCCGAACTGCCATCAGGAACGCACTTCACCAAGGTCACGCAGCAAGTGTCCTCACAAGCTCCAGAGTTGTACACACTGTGCGCGTCATGTGAGAGCTGCTCTCAGCGACTCAGGGCGCGCAAATCCTTGAGCGCCATTGATTATGTAGGAGAGGCTCTCTGATTATGTAGCCTGAGCAGGTATGGCCCTGACACCATTGCAGTATCTGAGTGGCACCCCCAGATGACAGCACAAGACAGTGATAAGATGATCAGCTTTAAAGCATTGATTGTGTCTCTGTGTAGTGGCCCTGGGATTGCTTTGTCTAGTTGCTTCAAGTTTCTGACTGGCAAAGACCTGCCTTCAATGTCTCCCTGATAACATGCTGGCGCTGGGCCCACCTTATAGGCTTTTAGGCAAGGCTCACCTTCTAAACCTACCCAAGGCTCACACTCAAAACCTACCAAAGCGTACGCTTTCCAGTCTCTAACAAAGGGACCCACGCACTCTCCAAGAGTCTCACACAAGGAATAAATCTGCCTAGTGCACCAAATTCTAATCTCAGTAAGGGAGAACAGAGCACCCCAAAATATCTCAATCTCCATCAATATCTTTCTGCCCAATCTCAAAATATCATAAACCAAGACTCTCCCAGGTGATCCATTCATCACTACCTCAGGACAACCTGTTTTCAAGAGGGTCCACCCACCTCACCTCAACACCAAAGAAAGGCAATCAACCAGCTGCCCAAAAGGCACAGCAAGTCCATATTCATGTTAGGACACAACATACTCAAGGAGTTAACCATAGGCAATGGCCTGGCTGGCCTCCAGAATCAATTGACCCATCCCCTCCACTCCTGGAGGAACTCCTGAGACTTCCTCAGGCTACCTCAACACCAACACCTCTCCAAACACCATAAAACTCACATGACAATAATTCTAACAGTATACACTACACTCTAACCATCTGACCCAACTACTCCATCCAACAGACCTGGAAAAGAGGCTCAACACTCCATCATCACAACCCATGGAACAATCAACATCAAGAACCAAAAATCAAAATGATCAACATGTCAGACAGATCATAAACTAATCTCGAGATCATCACATACATCCCCCACCTGATCTGGTAACCCTCACTCAAAAAAAAACACCTCAAAAGCCCATTTCACACTTCTAAAAACTAATGTGGTCTCCCTTTAAGGCAAAACAAAAGTGGGTTACATTTCAAAAAAGACCTGTATGATTCCCTTAAACGCCCTACTCCTGCTCCCCTTTACAAATGCCTTCTAACCAGGGGCCCACAAAAAACCAGTAATGTCTGTACCAAAGGCAACACCAGCTACCTGGCAACTGCCCAGAAACCAGTCTGGTGGAACAAAAAAAGAAACCAACTACTAAAACTAGGAACCAACTACAAGTACTAAAAGAACAAACAAAAATATAATAAAAAAAAACTACAGAAAAAAAAATAAAAAAGCTGAAAAAAAAGACAAAATAAATCAAAAACCAAAAAAATCAGAAGAAAAATCAAGGCAAATAAAAAGAGAATTAGAAAATAAGAGAGAAAATGCTAGCATTGCTAGAATAAATTCAAAAGAATGTCAAAAAATATCCCTGATATGCAACCTCAAGTTAACACTATGCATATTGCTCAGAGTGCAAACAAAACAATTGCAAACACAAAAGACTCCCCAACCCCCACCACTGGCTTCCAGTCCCCAAGAGAGGATTATCCCCCCAAACATCTTGCCAAGTGAGAACTGCCCTCACGCACCCAAAACACAGGATCCCCCTGACGGATGGTGTCCCTGCTGTGTGCTTCATGAACTCAAGGTGTAGCCTGGATGGGACCGCTGTTTAATGCTAGCCTCACCTCCACGATACGTGCACCAAGGCGTGGACGGCAGCTGTGGTCCCATCTTCATAAAAGGGCGGTGCCCCCACAGACCCTGGAACAGCGCCACGTCGGCTTGACAAGCCTTATCTGCAAAAGCCATGAGGATCATCATGGAACTCATCATAAATAAAGATGAAAGGAACTTGCAGACTTTCTGGATCCCTGATCATTTGGAGACTGGCAAGCAGATCCTGCCTCTTAAACTTGGTTGTTTTAGACAGTCAAGGCAGCCCCAAGGCCTTAAGAAGGCAGTCCATACAGCCTACCTCGACCTGGCAAAGGCCTTCACACAATCCCCTCAGCACAGGTATCACCAAAAACTCATCAGCTTGAATGTAAACCCACTACACAACATCATTTGCAAAGGGTTGCAGCTAAGAAACCCACACATCAGAAGGGTTGGAGCCTGTCAGAGTCAACACAGGGTCTCAAAGTGGTCCACCAAGGCCTCAGTCCTGGGTCCCTGAGTTGGGTCCCATCTACGGATCTACTTTTCAGTCCTACAAGCAAACATTGGACACAAACTGGTGATGACAAAGTTTGCAGATGACTGCAAACCAAAGCCATATTGAAAACACATCAGAACACAGAAGACACTCAGAGAGGCCTCACAGAAGCAAATGCCCTGGGGCCTGAAGCAAAACGCCAAGCCAAAATGCATAGTCATACCCGCCTACCCCATCATTGTACCATATACATATATAGGTGACAATCCACTGACCATCGCTAACACAATCAGAAGTAGAAGGAGACAGGACTCGAGATCACAAGTGATGTTGACACTCATAGCTAGAAAGTTGACATCAAATTTATCTAAATAACAGGGAAAGATCACATGATCGCACAGGAGATCATCAAGGAAGGAGGTCTAGATCAAGGAATACTCAGCCCCCTGTACCATTGCGGTACAATGCCCTATCGGAATGTATCTGCTGAGACACCTGATGCAGCTTGAAAAAAGGCCCAGTTCCTCACCAAAAGGATAAAGGGTCTCAAAATATGTCTTATGCTGCCCGACTGAAGACTGCCTCACTCTATTGAACTCACTCAGATTCTTGCTCAGAGGTGACCTGGCCTGCTATATAATGCCCCAGATTTGATGAATATGATGAATATGAAAAACCTCAAAAAATCTAAAATCCCTCAGAACCACAAGGGAGACTTAGGGGGTTATAAATAGAACGGTGGGAGAACGCTTGGAGGGACAGAGACATCACCCAGAGACTCTCATGCTGTGGAACAAAATCAGATGAGGCAGAGCAAGAGCACCTCTTGTGCCTTGAAGGACTTGTTCAAGACATGGGATGGGGAGATGAGAGACATAGATAGGATTACAGTGTACTTCAGTGTCACTGGCACACAACAGAAAAATGCATAGTTTTTATTCAAACTACAGGGGTGGTGGCGAACACACATATCCATGGGCTAGGCTTATAAATGCCCTTGGGCAGATAGCCTAGTATGAACCTATGAACCTATGAATAATGGTCAAAAGACAGGTTGCTATCAACCTAGATGCCTGAATCCCTGACTACTGATTTCATGTTTAGGATGTTATTACTGTAATAATTTGTGTGGACGTCACTCTTCCCAAAGAGGATGATGATGCATTTTTTGGTATTCAGCTTGAGGCGATGTTTCTGGTACCAGTCATTTGCTTGGGTGACACCCTCATGGAGTTTGTCCATGTTATTAGTTGAATTGAAGATAGCACCCAGCTTGCAATCATCCAAAGTCCATTGGTTTTGGCCTGCACCTCAGAAAAGCATATCCCAAATAACAGAAGCACCAAGACCAATACTTGTGGTATGTCACTCATTATGGGTTGACTACTTGAGGTGGCTTCCCCTATTTTGACTAGGTGGGTTCTATCAGTGAGCTAGTTAGCTACCCATCTGGTAGCATACGGATTGATGCCTAGTTGAGAGAGTTTATCTATTATCCCTGTATGGAGAATAGCGTTGAAGGCTTTGGCCAGGTCAAGGTAGGTGGTGTGCACCGTCTTCCCTTTGTCCATGGCTTTGTCCATGGCTTTGGTGACTGTCTCCAAGAAGTTGACCAAATTTAACAGATATGACCACCCCTTGATGAAGCCAAACTGTGTGGGATCAAAAGTTTGGAGGTTGCCGATGTCCTTGTTATTGAGGTCCATGATAATCCATTCCATAGCCTTGCAGATCAGGCTAGTTAGGCTGATGGGTCTATAATTTCCTGTATTGGTGGAAGCTCCACCTTAGTACAAAGGGATAACAGTGGCTGTCCTCCACTCAGCTGGGATTTTGTTGAATAGGGTGCCTAACAGTGCTGCAGGTTCTGGCCTGAGTTCATGTAGGATGCAGCCTAGGATGTTATTGGGCCCCATGGAGGCTGTATATTTTGTCATTCAGAGGGCAGTGATGACCTGTTCCTTAGAGATAAGGAGAGGCAGGTACTGGGGATGTCCTAATTTACTGATGGGGAGGACAGTGGGGTGAAGTTTTCACTGAATCTGTCAGCCAGCAAGTTGGCTATAGCAATGGCAGTTGTGTATGTGGTGTCTTTGACCACCAGTTCTGAGCAGATCTGGGCATTTCCTTTGACACTGCAAACTTATGTCAAGAAGGCCTTATGATTGTCTCTAGTAGATGTGGCCAATTTGGACTCAATATTTGCTTTGGAGGATTTTACTAGTGCTCTTATTTGCTTGTTCAGGCAAAGAAGAGATTGCTTCCAACTGGGCACCTGCTCCTTATTTGTCCTGGACAACATTTTTTTTTCCTTTTTTTATAGAGCTTATTTATTGCAGATGTTCAGCAGACTCTCTTCCTCGCAGAGTATAATTTTGCCCCGTCAGATATTCCTGATTCCATGCAGCTATATAAATACTCGTATAGTACTTTGGTGTAGATTTGGACATTGGTGCCAGTTCCTACAGAGTGGGAGTGGGGCCACAAAGCTGGTTATACCATCTCTCAGGAGGTTGTAATCAGCTTTGGAGAAGTTTTTTGTTTGAATCTAGCTAGAGGGGGGACGGGGGATATGGTAACTTTGAAAATGACTGATTTATGGTCAGATCTTACCAGGAAGGATGATACTGTAGGGATGCTGCAGTGGTTACTCATGTCTGTTAATACCACATCCAAGATATTATCACCTCTTGTGGGGGTATCAACTAGTTGTTACAAAGCATTTGCATTGACAAAATCAAGGAATCTCTGGGCATTTGTGTTTTGGCATGAGTAGTTCTTCCAATCTATGTTTGGGTAGTTAAAGTCACCCAGGATCAGGGTAATGGGCTGAATCTTGATAGATTCAAAGAGGTCCAGATAGGCAGATTGGGCATCTTGAGTCACATTTGGGGGCCTGTAGCTAGCGATGTTTTGAATAGGGGTCTTGTCAATGGTTAATATGAGTGTCTCATATGCATCATACTGACAGACCAGCCTGTGTATGTCTTTAATATATATTGAAACTCCACCTCCTTTGGCTTTGCTACTCACAGTTTACAGTTTAGGGTCTGAATGTGTGATAGGATGAGTAACCCAGTAGGGCTGGGGTGCTATCCACAGCTTTGAATCAGGTTTTTCTGACCGTGCAAATGTCAGCATCTTCAAGGTTAAAAATTCTTGCATAGAGTGCAGTTTCATGTTTAGACTCTTAGAGTTTAGCAGCATGACCTTTAATTTGCATTTTTTTGAAATTTTTATCTTGGTAGTGTTGACCTCATCACTTTTGCTAAAAAAGGTACTATGGGGGTGGCAAGAGCCTTTTACAGAAGGCTGAAGGCCAGGTGAGACAAATGCAGGTCATCTCTGGCAAAGCATCATGGTCTGTTGATCATATCATCCCACTCCCTGGCTGTCAAGTGCTGGATCCCCCTGGAATGACACCAGAAACTAAGCCAATTGTTAAAGTCAATCATTTTCTGTTTTTATTGAGGCATCATTCTGGGTGACAGTAGAATGCTGCTTAAGGCTAGGGACATACTTGCCTGGGACACATATTCAGCAAGCTCAGTCATGTCTCTCTTCATATAGTCCAGGGAGATATGTCTCAAGTCATTCATGCCAAAATAAACTATGACAGAGTCATAGCAATACCTGTTGTTGACAGACTTTTAAGTGCATGTGTGATATGGCAGATCCTGGCACCAGTCAAACAACTAACTGTGACCTTCTCCTTTTCCAGCCTGGTGAGAGGCACATCTGTGTGTCTCACAATGAAATCTCGTATGACTAATATGTTGGGTTTATGGTTAAGCCTTAGCGGCTGTGAGTCACAGTTGTGTGGACTACTCATGGTATGTGGTGTGGAGGGTTGTGGAGTTCACGTTTGTTTTTGCCTGGGAGGTCTCCTTGGTTTGGGCATGTTTTTGTTGAGAAAATCTGCATATGTGGGTGTGTATTGCATAAGTGTCGGTGATGTTTGAGGAGGAATGATTGTGTTGACAATCTTCTCAGTGTCAGATATACTGGCTTGTGAGGGAGAGAGCATAGACTCTATGTCCCTAATGTAATTGCGCCTCTCACAGATTGTGTGCCTAGGTGGTAGTAGTAGATGGTTATCTGTGTACATGAGGCAGTTGCTACACTGTCTCAGGATGCTCGCATCAACCAGAGTGGTAGGAGAAACTCTAGGAAATTGTCCATCCAAATTTGCCAGAATCTGAGAGAGAGAGACCAGAGAGAGCTAAGGGGTAGATCAAGAGACCAAGTGCTTAAACCAAAACTAAGAGACTTAGAATAACACTTACAATTTAAACAGGCTATAAACAAGCAGTAATAAATACAGCAGAAAAGAAGCAATTAAACACTTTAGAGAACAAGTGGCAGAAAAAGCAAGATGAAGTAATAAAGTAGGAGGAGGATGCACAAATACAGTAAAAGCAGCTAAATAAAGTTTTTTTTTTTTTTTTTTTAGAAAAGTGAAAAGGCAGAGAGGAGAAACACAAGATAAGGTTAAGAAATGAAGGCAGCTGGCCTTCCCAAATGATCTCTGTGTATTAGGTAGAATGAGCTAATGAGACAGGACTGAGAGGAGTGCCCCAGATCAAATTTATAGTAGGGGTGAGCTCTGCAAAAGCCACCAAGTTAAAGAACACAACAACAACAAGGCAGGAGGGTGGGAAAAACAAACTTCACACAGAGATTCAGCAAACATACAAATGCAGACACAGATAGGTAATAATTCAGTCAATCACTGAAAACAGTTAAATCAAGTGCAAAAAATATACTTATCAGTTTAGGAAGCAATTCAGTCAGGCATGGTGCATCTTCTAGCAAGATTTGATAATACTGTTTGGGTAGCCCTGGCAGTAATTATGTATATGGAAGCATTTAGAGTTGTAGAAGTGTTGGGAATGTGCAGTGGAGTGATGTTTATATTATAGCAATAATCCATGGCTGGGTATCAGTAATGCTGGATTTACCCATGGTTGGCATGGTTTGGTCACAAGGGTGAAGCCAGAGTGACCAAACAAAGCCAACTGTGGGTAAATCCAGTATTACCCACACCCAATCATAGGTTATTGCTATTATATAATGAAATTATTTAAAAAAAAAAGTTAGTTCCTTTTATTAACCAATGTCTTTCTATAACGGCGGTGTGCTGCTCTTCTGTGTTTGTCCCCCAGTATCCTAGGTTTTCCCGATGTACTGCACATGCGCATTGGACTTTTGTTCTCACACTTACAGAGTACATCTGTGTAAAGGAAGCAATGATGAAAGGATAATCTCCATTGCCTGTTTTTAATTAAAAAAAAAATGAAATTGTCAGACTTTCAACATACAGGAGAGATGGGACAGAGAAAATAAAAGGATAATCAGGTACATTTCTCTAGTTTTGCATAACGTACCAGATTATCCTTTTAATTTTCTCTGTCAAGTTTCTCTCATTCATTTGAAGTCTCCAGGTTTGTAAGTTTATTTATGTTTTTTTAAATGAAAGAAAAGTAAAAATTTTTATTGCATTTATTAAGGGAATGAAGTCTGGTCGACTGGACCTTTTTCCATGGGTATATGCTCAATTTACAATAGGCACGCTTGTTGAGCTGACCAATCAGCATGCTTTTTTTAATGTTAATGACCAGTCATTGTATAATACTGATTCTTTGATAGTGATTTGTTTGTGGAATTCTAAGATGGATGAGTTAGGGAAGGGTCAGCAGGTTGTTTTGCAAGGCAATACTGAGCATTTGTTATGTCCAGTGGCTTGGGATAAGCACTTAAGGAAGTTGTGAGGGAGTAAGGAGGAAGACTTAGTATTTCATTTAGATACTGGGAAATGGATTGTTGCATCACAGATAATAGGTGTGATAAGGTATTCTTTGAAATGTCAGGGCATTAAAGGTGATAGATTCTCAACAGATTGTTTTAGAAAAACGAGAATCTCTGATTTGGCCAAGGAAGATACGTTTGTAGAACTGATTCGTAGGGCGGGGAGGTGATCTTCTAAAACTGTTTTATTTTGCATTATATAGGTACATTTCTTAATTGTTGCTTTGATTGTTTTACAGGTGGATCCAATGTTTTGCTGGTCATTCTTTTGTTTTCCTGGGGGTGAAGAAAGTGTTGATTTGATCTGTTACAGCTATGTTAGGATTGGAACAAAACACTTGGAAGGTGTTATGGCCAGGCTATTATGGACTCGGATGGCAGAAGCCATTGAGGAAATTTGTGAAGTTGCAGGCAGTCTTTTTTTACCTAGAATCTTGTTCATTAATTTAGGGAGAAAAAAAAAGAGCTTTGTTGGGGAAGATCATTGCTGATTTATTATATTTAAAACAGATATTTTCACATATGGTTATAGTGTGATCAGAGATTATTCCAAGGTTGCTGTTGAGATATGCTGTCTGCTGCTTTATGGTAACTGAGGAGGCTAGATGATTTTCCAGTCATAATGAGGTGAGAGTTTTGAGGAAGTTAGGATTGTATGTGATTGAATACAGGGATTTTGATGACAGAGACATTTCCTGGTACAGGAAAGATTGAGTTCACTTAAGTGATGCTGGTTTAGACTTGCTCAGTGCTTATCTGTCTCTGTTTTTAAAGGATTTGGTTAAGGACTGCTAATGAAAGGGGAGGAACTGCCTGCAAGGGTAGACTGGTGAACAGATTAACAGAGGTTCAATTGATCCCTCTTATGTTCCCTTCTTTCCTCTTCGGCAATTGGAAATTCAGAAGTGAGTGGTGGGATGCTGCTTCCAAGGATGTCGATGGTTGTTGGCAGGACTTAACACTGTAGGTTGCCAATGAAGGTGACTGGTTTTACACTGCCAACTGTTATGTTATTTGTTGTACTCACCTTTATTATGACTTGTTAGATTTTATGATGTAGCACTGGGATTTATCAATAAATGGTTGCTATGCAATTTTAGTGTGTTAATTAAAAGGAGTCTTTGGACAAATACAGTTTATTCACAGATGCATTTGTCCAAAGGCTCCTGAATGGCAAGGGAGGGTGGGAGGATTTGTCAGCTGGTGACTTTGTGTAAGGTAAAGCAGGAGATGAGAGGGTTAACTAGTCAGATGAAGTGATGGGAGGGTTTATGAGGAAATTAGGTAGTTGGGATGGGAGAGGAGGGGGTTGGGATTTACACTGGTAGGGCTGGGTTAGGTAATCCTCTTTTGGTGTGGTTTGACACTACACTCCCTATCTCCCCTTCTTTGCTTAGTATTGGGAGTCTATAGGAGCTTGTGTGCTATGATTTGTGCTATGATTTTGTAGAGTAAGAGGGGTTCAGTTGAACTGTCTTCTGTTCCACCCTTTTTTTTTTGGCAATTTAGAAAGTCAGATGTGAGCAGTGGAATGCTGCTTTTAAGGATTTTGGTGGTTGTTGTTTTTAGTGTGAGCAGTGGTACTTAATGCTGCTGGTTGACAAGGAAGGTGAAAGGTTTCATGCTGCCAACTGTTATGTTATTTCTTGTATCGATCTTTATTGTGATATGTTAGATTTTATGATGTTATCATTGAAATTTATTAATAAATCATCACTATGCAATTTTGATGTGTCAACTGAAAAGGAGTCTTTGGACAAAACATCTCCGTAGTAAAAGTAACACCGTTTCTCATTGGATACTACTTCTTCTTTCGGCTTTTCCTGGTTAGGGGTCAACACAGCAGAACTCTGGTCCACAAATGATTGGCAGTAGATTTTTATGGTGCTGAGGTGCCAGCCCAATGCCCAACCTTCAACAAAGGAATGCCCATTCACGCATGTCTTTCGAACGCCACTCGACCACAGGGAGGACATGCAGACTCCACACAGAAGGTGCTCCAGCCGAGAATCGAATGAGAGAACCTCTTGGATACTATTGTAAGTAGCATACTCATTACAGAAAACTCAGTATATTGTTACTGGCAGTATACTGTTTTACTGGGAACATGTGAATTATGATATTAGCAGGTCAGTTAAAAGCTGGGAGCAAGGTAGTGTACAAGATTAAAATGTATCTTTTTCCTGAAATAAAATTCACTATCCTACAGGCCTACAACAAAAGAAACTTTATTTTTATAATGCACTGCTCTCCCTTCCATGATTTCCATATGTATTAACAATTCAAATGGATTGTTGTTAATGTTTGATTGACATGGGGTTGATTGATGAAATTTGATTGACTCCCATTTATTCAACTGTTAAATGGTGTGAGAAAATGTATTGCATCCCCAATAGGACCCACGGTAGAGCCATTTCTAGTGATTCTAGTGATTCAAAGTTTTGTGATACATCAGAAGACTTTCTGATTAATATTAATTATAACAACAGTAATATTAACTTATTTCATAAGACATCAATGCACTGCAGAAATAATGACTCGCAACGTCCGTTAAATTATTTTTAAATTAAGAAATTTATAGAAACTGTAAAATGTACTGTTTGTATAAACAGACACATACTGTGATAAGGAAAACAGTCTAATCTGATGTTTCACTATGAGTTTTACAAAATCCTGGAATATTTATAAAACTACTAGTGTGAATAGACATTTTCTTCTGTCCCAGCCGTCAAAGCTTCATACATGTGTGGCAATCCACCTCTGTTACATGAAAATGAGTCAGAGGAATGCTGGACTCCTTAGGTCACAGTGCTTGTTTGAGTATACTAACATAATCTACTTCCACAAGTAAATCTCATATAAATCCTGGTTTTCTTCTGAAGCACAGTTGCAGCATTTTATTAATAGATTTATTTTTCAATATATGTGCTGTGCCAGTATTTTGTTTATATGCCTTCAATATGCAAGGCCAGTTAATTCAAAGAGGCATAATTTTATGAATATTTATTATCCACTTCCTATAACTCTTATAATGGAGTTGTGACCATACTGTAATTGATGAGTTATATTTTTACTTTATTTTCTCAAGATAACCATTTGACCAGTATTATCAGTGTATTCTAATTTGAAAAAGCCTGCACATCGCCCTATAATTATAAATAATGGCATGTTTCTGTACCTTTTGTTGACTAAATGAGTTCACTTTGTATGTTTATTTATTTTTGAGATACAAAATTATTCTGGAAAGATATATTAATTTAAATCATTTCCAAAATATTTTGATTTAGTATTTCTTATTTGAGTTTTATCTAGTCAGATATTCTTTTCATTGATTATTACAGAATAATAAATGAATTCAGTTTGCTGTTGAAATGCAGACAGCACATTAGGGTTAATTCACACTGATGATATTTTATAGGTGGAGGCATCTCATCAGTCATAGGCATACTTCACTCATCTGTCATAGAATTTTATGAATTTATAAACTTAGTGTTCTGCTTATAAAATACATGACAGTAACATATAAATATGATGTTGACCATTAGTTACTTTTGTACATTAAATCTAGCTTATCTGGCATGTAGTGCATATGAGTAATGATAGCTTTGGACACTGACAGGGGAAGAGCGAGTGGGTTTGCTAGCGTGTAATCACAGCAGAGTCCAAATGTTTGCATTTTGAGATTAAAAGGATTGAGCTATCTTAAAACTGTTCAATAGGTCTTTATAATGCGGTATAATACAATAACAAATTCACATCTCAGCACATAGGGAGCTTAATGACAAATTCTCATACTATTCTGTTGTGTACAGTAAAAAGAACTACATGCTTTATATGTTGTCAAAGATTTTCATCCTGAAACCCATGCATGAATACACAGGTAGCTGTAACTGAATGGAGAGGGACAGAGAGCCACTGCTGATATCCAACAGGGTGTATGCTATGTATGCTCAATGTTTTGTTTTGTTGATGCTCAACCCTTGACCGAGTATTCATTTTTCTTGAGTGCTTTCTGTCTTGTGTGACAGACAGCTATGAATCTCTGGATGTAATATTTATATGTTTCTCTGGCAACTAACTGACTTAATGTAATACATATAGTTTCTCAGTTATGCAATACTGCAGTAGAAGTAATGTCTCTTTTCCCAGGGCTGCATTCTTCCTTTGAAAATAATATTTCAGAGACATTTGTAGGTAACCACTGAACTTTGGCATATCAGTGATGTCAGTATTAGTAAACTTACATGTATAGAGAAGTATAATTATGTCTCTAATCATAACCTACTTATGATATTGTATATCCGTTATACAAACTCAGGTCCAAAATGACCTCCAAACCCTCAACTAGTGGCTATTATGCCAAAAACATATACTCAATCCCTCAAAAACAAAAACAATGCTTATTTGAATAACAACACCAACAATATAAAAATACAAAGAGCAGCAGACGGGTCAGTTGTCAGGAACTGCAAGCAGCTATAAACCACACACAACAAATTTTGACCTAGGTTTCATCTTTTATTATAACAGACTTCTTCAGAACAACAGACTATAAGCTTTTTGATCAACTTCAACCATTAAATACTCTCATATTAATTAAATCTAATTAATAATAATTAACACATTCTGAGCATACCCAATCATCAATTAAAAATATAGATTAAACAAAAAAGAATGCACATGAACACTCAATATGTGAATGAAAAAGAAAAATAAAAATGAAAAAGAAAAAGAAAAATAAAGATAAAAAATGAAAAATACTATAAAACACCAAAACAACACACAATTCACTAACTATTCAAATTAATAAATTGAAAAACACATATAAAATATATAATATAATATAGTTGGCATGAATTTAAGTTTTGTGTCATACAACACATTAGTAAGGATAGTCAAGGGGGCATTTTAGATGTTCATCTTGATATTAGTGAAATGAAGTGGCAGTTAACATTGGATGCCACAGTGTTCCCTGGCATCAACGACCATATTACAATTACCCCCATTTTTAAAGCTAAGGCATCTTATGGGGTAAAATGTTTTTTATTGTGGCTTTACTTTATATATTTTATATATGTTTTTCAATGTATTAATTTGAATAGTTAGTGAATTGTATGTTGTTTTGGTGTTTTATGGTATTTTTCATTTTTTTATCTTTATTTTTCTTTTTTTTTTCATTTTTCTTTTTCTTTTTCATTCACATATTGAGTGTTCATGTGCGTTCTTTTTTGTTTAATCTATATTTTTAATTGATGATTGGGTATGCTGAGAATGTGTTAATTATTATTAATTAGATTTAATTAGTGTGAGAGTATTTAATGGTTGAAGTTGATCAAAAAGTTTTTAGCCTGTTGTTCTGAAGAAGTCTGTTGTAATAAAAGATGAAACTTAGGTCAAAATTTTGTTGTGTGTGGTTTATAGCTGCTTGCAGTTCCTGACGACTGACCCGTCTGCTGCTCTTTGTATTTTTACAAAAACAATGCTATTTGGAACCACCCAAAAAATAACTGAAGCACCCAGCTATTTTAATATAAAAAATAGTAACAATATCCCCTTATAAACTAACACTTACTTTAAATACATTGACATTTGGCTAGACCAATGTCTTAACTTTCAACTAAACTTGATAAAAACACTGAACATAGAAACATTAATGAAATATTTAATAGGCACAAAGCTTTCAGGTAATATACTCTTTTTCAGTGTAAAAGCAAACATTACAAAACCACTTCATTATTTATTTATTTATGTATTAATTATTTAGTGACATTTGCTGACTGGAAAAATCTACTGGGCCAAAGGACCCTTTTTCAGTGGAGGCTTGGGGAGAAAAGCTCCAACAATTACATACATTTTTGAATAACATCAGTTTAAGTGGGATACTCAAAATCAGGTTTTAAATATTACAATTGTAGCAGAGATACAAAAGAACTTACAATTGAACCAGAGATACAGAAAAAAGACATTTTCAATCCAGTGTGTTAATGTTTAAGTAATTCTGTTTATACAGTCACAGAAATAAAATAAGAAATTAATATGTTAATTATACAGTAATAGAGGAGAAACTAGAGAAGAATGCAAGATAGAGAATAATTGGTTGCTATATTAAAGGTTGTAAAGTGTTTGTTGGGCATTGTAGCCAAAAATATATATAAGGTGGTTTAATAATGTGATTACAGGAACATACATGATTATTGAGATAGTATTCATTCAGTGCTGATTTGAATGTTTTTCTAGAGTCTAGTTGGGTAATAGAGTGAGAGAGTGCATTCCATAGTTTAGCAACAGCATGGGAATAAAGGCATTGACCAGCTCTTTTGTTGGGTTTAGTTACGGTTAGGAGTTGTTTGCTAGAAGACCTAAGATTTTGAGTCGGGGTATGTGTTTGTATTATAGTTTGAAGGGATGGACAGCAATTTGGGTTGCATAGCAATTTGTGAGTAAGAGTAAGTTGGTTGTAATAAAGGTAATGAGGGAATTTAAATTTGTTTAAAGTTTTAATGGCCAGGCAGTGATGTGTGCTAGTTGGCATATTAGAGACAAACTTAGCCATTTTACAGTAACATGACTGTAGCTTGTTTATGAGAGATGTGTGTAGGTTAGTGAAGATAGGGCTACCATAGGAAAGGGAAGGGAGAAGAAGACTGGCTGCTAACTTTAACTTGGTGGACTTGTTTAAATGGACTTTATGCCTATAGAGCTTACCAATCTTAAAATGGGTCTTTCTGATTGTGCCAAGTATATGATTTTCAAGAGAGTTTATCATCAATGGTGATGCCAAGTAGTTTAGATGTTTTTACAATTTCAATTTCTATGTTGTTTTGTGAGAATATTTTAAAGTCTAGAGTTATAGGTTTGGATAAGAAAAGTAGCAACTGAGCCTCATTAAGCCAGGATCTGATGGAAGTAAATACATTTTGTGTTAACTTTAATAGATCAGAGACATTGTTAGAGGATGTGATTGTTGTCAAATCGCCAGTTTATTGAATGAATGTACTTTGCAGGGATGCTTTATGGAGATTGTTAATAAATATATTAAAAAGCAAGGGCCCAAGAATAGACCATTGAGGGACTCCTGTGTTGTTGATTAAGTATTTGGATTGCTTGCTTGGCAATTTGTCAGATTGTTTTCTGTTTTGAAGATAGTTATAGAAAAGGTTAGAGTAAGTGGGGAGCAGTTTATGGTCTCAATTTGTAAAAGTAGTTTAGAGTGGGACACTGCATCAGAAGCTTTTGATAGGTCTAGTAGTATAATTGAAGTTAGTAGTACAGCATCAAGAGCTTTGTTTACAGTGTTTGTAAATGAAAGGAAGGCTGTAGTTGTGTTGTGTGCTGGATGAAAACCATGGTGGGTGGGTGCAAGTAAGTTATTCTCTGTAAGATGTTTTAGCAGTTGAGAATGAATACACTTTTCTAGGATTTTAGAAAAAGGTGAAAGTATAGAGATGGGCTAGTAGTTAGATCACTGGTGTTGCCACCTTTATGTAGGGGAGTAATAATTGAGTTTTTCCAGAGTTGTGGAACATATGATTCTGAGATAGATCGATTAATGAGAATGCTAACTGGGAAAGCTATAGCTTACTTAGGTATTCAGCTGGGAGGCCGTTGGAAGAGTGGGAGCATGGCTTTAGTTTTGAAAGTGGTTTGCACACTAGAGAGGTGGGTACAGTGTGTATGGTAAATGGAGGAGTGGGTGGGATATTGTTTGAATTGCATTTTTTGTGGGGGGAGTCAAGATTTGAGACAAGGTTAGAGAACTTGTTGTTTTTTCATTGCAAAATGTACTTTTATTAGTTTGTAAATTTAAGTCATTAACACGTTTTTGGATAGTTTCAATAAAGTGAGAGTTGAAAGCTTGGGCAATGTCTTGTGGGTCTTTATCAGGAGATAGGGTAGGGTTGTACTGTGTACCAGGATTAAGAAGAGAAGAAACAGAGTTCCAGAACATTTTGGGGTAGTTTTTTGGGTCAAAAGTTTTGTGGAGAAATAGCTTTTTTTATCACTGATGACCTGCTTTTTGGCATTGTTATGCTGCTGCTGCTTATATTTGAGTTCATTTTGTGGGGTTCTATTTCTGAGCCATTATTTCCAGGCTTTATCCCTGGAAGTAAGTAAAATAATAGCTTGTTTTGCTAGCCAAGGGGCATGGCTTAGCTTAGTTCTTTTGGTACGTGTGGGGGCGAGACTGTTAAGAGTATCAAGAAAGACTTTGTTGAAACAGTTAACTGCTTTGTCTAATGGTAGAATTTTGGTGGAGTACCAGTTGTGGGTTTTTAGAGTATCTAGAAATATTTGTTTATTGAAATGGTTGAGATTCCCAGTTGTACTTAGAGAATGCAGTTTGTCTATTTGCATTTGGGTTTTATGAGTATAGGCAAGTAGATGGTCACTAAACGTATTGGGAATGGCTCCCGCCTTGGCAAATTTTTGAGGGCATGAGATGAGTGTCCAGTCTAGGGTTGACTCAGTTTGTTTATTCACCACACATGTGGGGTCAGAGATGAGTTGAGTAAACTTATGTAAATATATACTATTTAGTGGGGAGTTGGAGATGAGAGTTTGCCAATGTATATTAGTGTCACCAAGAATGATGGTTTCATTTGATATATTGAGGTTTCTCCAGGATAGTAAATCTTCCAGAGAAGGTATATTTTCACCAGGGGAAATATAATGTAGAGCAATACATAATTGTTTTCTGCTGTTGATATGAAGGTTTGCTAGTAGTAATTACATCTTTCCAAATGTTGGTATAGATTTGAAATATGAAGTAATAGTTAAAGTGTCATTGTAGATTAATGCAATGCCTCCACCTTTTTTTGTGGAGCCAGTCATATCTAATGATACTGTATCATGGAGGGATTATATTTCAGTGTTAGATATATGTGGTTTTAACCAGGTCTCTGTGAGTGCTACAATATCTGTGGAGTAATGAGAGAGCCAGGCATGGAATTCTGTGGATTTGTTACAGATACTATGTACATTAATTGTAGTTACACAAAGGTTTCTGGTACTGGAAGAAAAGATGTGGGTATAACAGCTATTTATTCCTGTATTCGAGTGAATATCACCACATAGAGAGGGGACATGGTAATAACATGTAAGGATGGACAGGTGTTGGGTTAAGGAGAGTGGTCTAAGGAGGGGATTGTAAGTTAATTTTATTTTGATGATGGTAACAAAGGATCTTAACTTTGTTAGGTGACAAGTATAGTAATTGAATAAAGAAGGTGTGATGTCAGAAAAACTGTTGGAATTATAGTGGGATACAATGGGTAATGTGGGAAGTATTGTTGTTGGGGAATGGAATATAGTAAGGATGGAGTTGGTGTGGTACAGGAAAAAAAGAGAGATGGAAAGGGTGATTATGGTAATACAGAGTTTTACGGTATTGAACATGTTAAGAAATGATAGTGGTCCTGTAGTTAAAGGTGAATAAATAGGTTGCTACTGGAATGGGAGAAGTTAGCTGGGAAAGTGTATTAAATTTGGATGTAGATGGTGTTTATTTAGAATGGAGTGATGGGAAGATAGTGATGATAGTGTAAGGTCTTCTCTTGGGAGATAGACAGGAAAGGTAGGAGCTAATGAAAATTATAAATAAAATTGAAGTGGGGTGGGTGGGAATGAGGGTATGGTAGAGGACTGGAGTGGAGTGAGCCTGGAGAGAAGAGGAGAGTGAACGGAGTGGGGCTAACATTTGTGGAGTAATTGCAGTAGAAATAATCAGTTATAAGTAAGTAAAGGTAAAAAATAACTAAAATACATGTGCAGATAAGTAGGTATGTAGAATATGTGTGAACATAAAATGAAAGACCAGGGAACATTTATGGGGTAAGACTTGGTGGTATAGATGCAGACAGCTTATATAGACGAGGAATGGGCAAGAGACTATTGGTAGTGCCTGTTACTAGTGGGGGAAAAAAGAAATCTGATAACACAAAATATCTTTAGGAGGTTACTAAATAATATGTCAGTGGCTATTACTAATACGGGCAGAGAGATGTCTGGTAGCACCAAATATCTTTAGCAGTGTGCAATAGGAGAATGTTGGAGCAGCAGTAAATAAGAGGAAATGGAAAGGAAAAATTTTGGCAGGATGGTGCCCAAAAAGCCTTTAACAGGACACTAGATGTGCAGTTTATGCAATTCATGAGGTGAACATACTTTAACTGATAAAGCTTTTCCTGAACCACTGTCCCAGTAAAGTAGGGGGATACGCCTTCAGTCATGTTGTGACAAGTCGACTATGTATTGTAGGCTTTGAGTTGTATTGGAGGCGATGACCTTTAACCTTTAACTTTAAATTTCATTAAATAATGGAATTTAAAAAGTCACAAGAATCAGCCTTCCAATCAGAATATGCCATTAATTAATTAATACAAGTAAATGTAATGTTTGGTTTCACAGTGAAGAAGACTATATTACCCGAAAGCTTTGTGGTTATTATAGACTTCATTAATATTTGTAAGTCTGGAATTTTTATTAAGCTTTACTGACTGATTTTTTACCATGACTTCATTAACTGTTTTTTTAGATCCAGTTTTGCAGTCTCTAATGTTCAACTACAAATTCAGACACAGACAAACATCAACACACTACTGTTCTGGGAAGAACGAGCTATTACCTCTTCTGTCCAAGGCAGCCAAGCTGTCATAGGAAGAGGAATAGTCTTATCTCATCTCAAATATGGACTATCCATAATAGCTGTAGCCTAAAAATAAATAGATAAATAAATAAATAAATAAATAAATAGAAATAAAAAATAAACGAAAAAGCTGCCACCTTGCAAACCATCTCCATTAAAATCTGTTCATTCATTACTAACTCACTTGTTAATGAATACCACTGCTAATTTATTAATTTAGTTATATCTATTTACCAGGGTGGTGCACCTATCATGTTGACCAGTTTCATACTCAGCCCGATTAAAATACAAAACATTTCACAAACAAAAAATACTGAAGTATAATCAATAACAGAGTAGTTCGGACTAATTGCATAGAAAAGAAATGTGGTATAAACATTATACTGAAAGAGCACAGTGCAATGTACAATCAAGCAGAGTATAGTATACAATATACACATTATTTTCTAAACTGGGTTAATCTTCAGTGAATCGTGAGAGAGAAGAGACTTGAAAAGGAGATAGGTTAGGTGATATGTCCTGTGTTGAAGCAGGAGCATTTGGCTTGGATGAAGATGTGCTTTTTGATTTGCAGTCTGCATTTGGAATAAGTGTTAATTTCCTTAATGGCAATGGAGAGAGCTTCCCAAGAGTGGATGCCTGAGAGGAGAAAGCATGTGCAATGCTATGGAGTTTGCTTCTAGTTTTAAAGAAAGTTGGTGTAGCTGTGTCATGTATGAGTGTTTTTTTTTTTGTGAAGTCTAGTTGCAAGGAGGTAAATATGTAGAGATGGAATAGTTTGTAGAGTTGGGATCCTAAACATAGCATAGGTCTTTGTTTTTTGGTGTAGCCATTTCACTTTTTATAGGGTGATACAGTGATGCTCACAAAGAGGTTAGTATATAATGGATATGCTGTTAGAGATAGTGTGGAGTGTGTCAAAGTTTTTGATGGAGGTAGATGCAAAAATTTGGAGCCCATATTTTAGTTAAGAAAAGAGAATTCCTTTGCAATGGCTGCTATGGTTGGTTGGCATTGAAAAGGGGAGATCTGTTTGGCCCAGAAGAGGAGGACGTTTATTTTGGCTCTCAATTTGTCATTGTAGAAATGGAAGTTTAGTGACTGATTAAGCCATAGTCCTAGGTATTTGAAGGTGGAGGTTGTCTGTTTAGAGTGGTCGTGTAGGTCAAATATAGTTAAAGAGTCAGATGCTTAGTGAATTTTCAGTGGTGTTCTAAAAAGCAAAGTTTTGGTTTTGGTGGGGTTGAAAAGAAGTTTATGATCCATTGGGGGAACTCATGTAAGTCTGACTGGATTTGGCATTGAATGTTAGTATGAGAGTCACCTGATCAGTAAATGACCATGTCATCAGCATAAAGGATAATTGGGAGATGGGTGAGGTCACAGCGACATTTGTTAACGAATATGGAGAATAGGAGTGGATCAAGAAGGGATCCTTGTAGTACACCTTTGGTAATAGGTGCAGATTCTGATTGAGAGGATCATATTTTAACTTTGAAGTGTTTGTCAGTCAGGGCATTTTTTTAAACCAGGGAGCAGTTTCAAGACTAATACCAATTTCGATTTGTTAGTTTTGGAGAAGATAGTGGTCACTGAGGTCAAATGTCTTTGTCAGGTCTATAAATTAGTCACATGTAAATAGAATGTAGCAAGAGGTCATTGGTTATGGACCAAAGTTCTGTCACAGTACTTGTCCAGGCCAGAATCCATGTTGTTTGGAGGAGGGAAGGGGGTAGCACTGGATACAAAGGGAGAGTTGGGAGTAGACTGGCTTTTCAAGAGGTTTGCCTTGGATTGGGAGGATATATATTGGACAGAAGTGAGAAGTGTATTTTGGTTTGGTTTAGTTTGGGAGGGGTTTAACTAGAGCAGTTTACATATGACGGTAAAAAGAAGACATAGATGCTATCTGCAAAGACATATGAACCAGGGATTTATAGTGTCATATCCAGGAGGGGTGTCAGTGGGAGTATTTTCAAGTAAAATAGAGACTTCTTTGCGATATATGCATTTGAAGTGAGAGAGGGGCATGAATGGTGGTGAGATGGGCAAAGTAAGATTTGTGTGAGGCGTGCAGTTTATTGATGGGAACTTTGTAAATTCATTAAGGAAATATTCTGGAGAAAGTTTTGCTGTTCCACATTGAATTATGTCTGTAGCAAGGTCTTATAATAAGGCTTTCTTCCTGTAAATAAATTAACCTCTTTCCAAAAGTACTTGGGAGAACATAAGAGGGTAATCTGTTTCTTTGTCTGGAGATTTCTTTTGTGCCTTCTGTGAAGAAATTAGACACTATTATTTGTGTTAAAATGTTTGGCTGAGTTTTTGTACATGATTTCATATTAATCTGCATATTATATCCCAGCATGACTAGCTATGATATTGTAAATAGGTTCTTCCATGTTGCTTTATGATCTGTTTGTACAGACTGTTTTAAAGACTTGAACAGTGTCCCATTAAATTTCTAACTGCACATGTTTGTGAGGAAAGATTCTAAAGGCAAACTTTCTCAGATTCAACTGATCTGTAGATGATGTCATTGGAATATTGACAGTTGCTGTGTGTTACTGTCCAAAGCTGAAAGACAGGAAGGAACTTTAGCAAACAGCTGTTGGTTGATTTTCAAAATGTGAAAAGAAAATTAGAACTGGACCACTTGTGACAGCTAGGCTGTCTATAAAAGTGCCTGCTATAGTCAGTTACACTTGTCAGTTGTCAGCCAAATTATATCTAGTTGTAAGTTGTTCATAGATGTACTGTGCAGTGAATACACAAAAGGACTCACCAGGAACTGTAAGCCTGTCTTTGCTGTCTTGTAGTAATTTAGTTTAGATCAGGGACAGTCTTCTTTAGTCAGATAGGAAAATTATAACTAATAAGGTAGATGAGTTAGAATTTTTCTAAATGTTGGATTTCTATCCTGTAGTATTGATTTCATTTTCCTAGTGATTGAGTTCTGTTTTATTGGAAATTACAGTTTTATATTTTTAATCATTTTGCTCTTTATTAAATATTTTGTATTAATTTACATTGTGACTGGTCGATCAGTGTTTTCTTTAGTGATCTGTGAGTGCTCATACTTGCTTTGAAAATTTGTAGAGCTACTCCAAAAGCCTGTCTGCTTAGGTCATTTCCTACTATTTGTTGTAATATTTGATTTTCATAATTGCACACCCCTTTAAAAAAGCATGAAGTCTCACTGATTGGTAGCAGTGTGTTACCTTATTATTTTGGGGAAGGTACACTGCTGGAAATCTGTGTCAGGCTTTCCCAGAAGTGTTTGGATGTGTGAGATTTAATCTATTTAAGTATCAGTGTATCAGAGGTCTTAAACTGGGACAGATTGATCTGGAGTGTGTAATAAGGAGTTGCATTAGTGGACAGAAGTATACAGTCCAGTCCCAGGTTATAGAGCATATTCCTGTTGTACTCTTAGGGGAAAATTGTGAAATATTACACCTGTTTAAGTGACAGTCTCACATTGGAGTCAGTAGTGAGGACTGAAGCTCCTTAATTACTGACCCAGGATAGTGAAGGACGTAACATTAGTGTTGGCAGTCCAGTGGGATATTATCTGGACATCATACCTTCTGATAGACTTTTTGGCTAGGTTATAAAATGCTATAAAGGAGGTGCAGTTACCAGTTGTGGGGGTCTATTTCCATTTTTGCCATACATCATCCCTTAGAGTTAAAAGATGTTTGATCTCAGTGCATAGCCATTCAGTTTTGCTGGGTTTATAAAGCCTGTGATTAAGTGAGAAAAATTTGTCTTGCAGCTGCAGTAGAAAGTTGGTTATGCTTAGAGAAGCTGTATTAGGATCATGTAAGGACAGTTTAAGGTTCCAGCTGTGAGCTGTGAGAAAGGTTCTGAGTTTGTCTGTATTTGTATTATTCTTGTTTCTGAAGGCTTTTAATATTTGTGATAGTTTTATAAGCTAGTTGACAAGTGTAAAGGTGACTGAGCAGTGGTCTCTTAGTGATGGTGTCAGAATGCTTGTCTTGGTGATGGAGTTTGGTATGTTTGCAATAATCAGGTCAAGTGTGGGGTGTTTGGAGGACCTGAGGTTAAGTCTTGTCGGTTCTGTTATCAAATGAGTGAGACCTTGATCTGCTAGGAAAGTGCCAATGTCTGATGAGCAAGGTCCAAGATAATATTGAAGTCAATTGGAATGATTGTTGGGGCAGTTATTAAGGATTTAGTAATGAGGGATATGAATTTATTTGGGGAAACTGGGGGGATAATAGAAAGTCTGTAGCGATCAGTAGTGTTGTTTTTTTGTGATATTGAAATTTTAGAAGAATCCAGTTAGGACAGGAGTCTGAAAATGAATATCCTTGGGCAATGCTTTCTGGGTTTAAGTTATTTCTGTACATATTTGGAGAGTTGCAACCTGATTGTTTGGTTGGTCTGGCATCATTAAGGAGGACACAAGTCATTGTAGGATGAGAGTAGTTCTGATGTTGAGAAAAATGTTTTGGGCAGAGAGAAAAATGCTTTTTGAGTGCTAGAAATACTATAGAAGAATAATGCTGAGAGTGGTGAGCTGTGGAATAGAGTTGTTCTGATTACTAGCAGCCTGTGATGGTGTTTTGGGGTGATAAATTATGAAAGCATGAGGTAATATATTTTGGTATGATAATTAGTTGTGTAAGTGTTTTATGAGGATGTTTGTTATTGGTTGTAGCGGGTGATGGAGATGAAGAAGAAAGAAGGAGGAGGTAGAATAGGGTAAGTTGTGGAAAGAGGAACAATTTACTGATTGGATATGCATTGTGCTTCTACAGGAATTTGTAAGTGGGGCTTAAGACTTATTGTAGTATTGAATATGAGGGCAATGGGATAAGAGTGTTATGTGGCTTTATAATGGTGTCTTTTTAAAAGATGTGTGTCTTGAGACTGTGACAGTGGCTGGAGATCAGATCAAATGTAATGGGTGGTCTGGGGGATAGCTGGGGAATTGGTGGTGGGTTGGGTGTGAAGCTGTATACAACTTCCGCTGTCTTGGCAGTTAATCAGTCAAGGCCTGTGTCTAGCAGTGAGTTCAAAAGGGGTCGGTGCAAATGCATGAGTTGTTCAGAAAGGAGAGTTTGGAGAAAAGCAGCAATGCTGCTAATTATATGACAGTAAAGTAGTGTATGTTGTTCCATCAGTTTAATGGGGTGGACTCACCCTAAAGGGAATGTACCTTTTGAGATGGAAGTGTTTTGAAAGGAAGACTCAAGCAAAGAGCAGGCATGCAGATACCTCCTTCCTTAACACAGTTATAAAAAGAAGAAAATAGACGTGTAAGTCACTTGCATAATTGGCAAGACAATGGGAAATTACTTACTCCCACCAAAACTAAATAACTTCCAGTACATTTGAGAGACAGCCTCCTAATAGGATCACTAATTCACAAAGCCTTTCCTTCTGAGAGATCTTCCCCTGTCACTCAAACTTTTCACCAAACCCCACACAAATAATCTCAGGGATATCTTTCAATCTCAACCCACATTACTAACTCCAAAAATGAAACTTAATTTCACTAATCCATGCATTCTGCATCCTAGCACCTAAACTCTGACTCCATTCCACTCTCATCCAGAGACATCCAAATATAGTCAGACTTCAGACAACAGCTCAAGGAACACCTCTTCACACAAAGTACAGCTGAACTCACTCGTGTCATGTTACATGAACCTTTCAGCTCCCTCACATCCCTGTATTCCTATATCATCCCTCCTTTTTTTTTTTTACCCAAACACCTTTATTGAATTATCAGTTGTGACATAGTCAAATTTACATTTCTTTGAAAGTAATCACACTATAATTAACATTACAAACATTTTACTTCACACACACACACACACACACACACACACACACACACAAACACATATATATATATATATATATATATATATATATATATATATATATATATATATATATGTGTGTGTATATATCATATAACCTAAGCAACAGTGCATAAATTATTAAATTCCTGCCTTTTTTTATTTTTCTAAACAAAAAAAAAAACATCTTTATTAAACCATCACTTGCTACATAGATAATAATACATTTATACAAATGAAAACAAACCACACCAACACAATCCTAGTTGCAAACATTTTAAATCAGAAACCATACTGACACTCCTATCTGCAAATATTATACACCACTTATAATCTACCCAGTCTTTTTCAGTCAAACATTACATAACTCATTTAAGTCCTGACACCTTTTAAACCTCATTCCTCCCTTGTATGTATTGTTCCCACAATTCCCATTTTTTCCTATGTAGTTTGCTCCTACCCTTTTGTAAAGATCTCAGTTCCAGTCTTTTATCAATTATCAATTACCTCTGTTAATATATTCACTACTTTTAGTATAGATGGTTTAGATTTTGATTTCCATTTTCCAGTAATTGCTTTTTTGGCAACCACAATTAATAGACACAGCAAGACCATGCCTTGGCAATTACGATTCTGTATCATAGCTCAGAAAAATCATCTCCCTTGTCAGATCAGTCTGCACACCCAGCATCTATGACAGTTCATCCCGCAGGGAATCCTTAAGTCCGCCAATTCACCACACTCCCAGAAAATATGTTCCCAATTATCTCTTTCCTCCCAGTCACCTCTGCTTGGGATATAGAAATATCTGTGCAAACATCTCCATTCAAAAATCCTTAATCTTCTAGATTTTATTGCCTATTTGAGAAACATACATATATCCTCCCATTATTTCTTTGTGAATTTCTTATTCCGACTCTCTTCCCAATTCTTTCTAACCTGTTCTGATTGATCGTTACAGTCATCATGAAATATTTTATATGCTCGACTAATTGTTCCTTTTTTAATGGCAGCTTCTGTTCTAGATTCTACTAAAAACTCTGCCAGTGCTGGTGTTTCATTTAGAACCCCCCTCTATTTCTTTCTCTGTACCTATAATCAGATATCAATCCCTGATAGGGAGGGCAATCTTTAACCTGCAGTCCAAATAAATTCTTGGTGTCTTCCCAATCTATCATTTTTCATCTCTAGTTATTTGCTCCCAATATCTTGGTTCCTTTGCCAGTTTTCTCCAATAAATTCCAGCCCTCTCTTGCCTATTGTCTATATCCATAATTGCAAGCATCTCTGTCATCAAAGTATCCTTTCTCCAATCCTGTGTTGGCTTAGTTCTTAGAATACGTTTTTCTACTTTATGTATATAATATCCTGTATGATTATTGTCATTCTCCTTAAAGGCCTGCATGCAAAAAATCCCAGCCCCTTCCTGTTTCTTCAACTTCCCCCTTGTTTCATCATCATCCCATTCCACTGTGAAATATAGTTTTCCTCTTGTGCTATGTGTAGGAGTATTAATTGTGTAGCTCTGAAATGCCCATTCAAATTGGGTAAGCCAAATCCACCCTGTTCTACTGGGGGAATCAGCTTATCGAACTTGACTCTTGCCATATTCCCCACCCAGATAAAGTCCTTCAGCTCTTTATTAATCTCTATCCAGATCTTCTCCTATGGTTGAAAATAATATGCCTGACCTGTGTATAAGACTAAAAACATTTTAACTGTTTTTATCTTATTATCCATATCTATATAACAAAGCTTCCATTTTATCAGTTTTTGTATTCTCTTTTGTTTAGTCTCTTCCCACATATCCTTAGCTGCCACACTAGAATAATTTTTAATCCATACTCCTAAATACTTAATTTTATCATCTCCCCATAAATATGGATATTCCTGAACCAATTTGTGTGTGGGTACATAATTAACCGCTATTGCATTTGCTTTATATTTATTAATTTTGTATGCTGAAAAGAACTGAAACCGTCTGAAAATGTTCCACAATGCTTTAATCTCTCTTTCTGGTTTTGTCAGGTACAAAATAATATCATCTGCAAATAAAGCCGGCTTCCTATTTCATCCCTCCTTGTCTCATCTTGTCATCCCTTGGCATACTGCATCTCAGTTTTCCCACCACCGTTTTTTCTATGCATATCTCACACTTCTCTCCTTTCTACTCTTCTTCCCGCTGCACACCTCTCTCTCTCTCTCTCTCTCTCTCTCCATTTCTATGTCTTCTCCCCATAGTATAATTTCCAGCAACTATTCTCATCTGCCTCTTCTAATGTATTCATAGCTGTCTATATAATGATATGCAACAATACCTGTAGCATTGACCATCTCAGTTATTTATGGCTCCATCTTATCCAAAAAACTCTTCTAAATATAATTCTATTTTTCTATCCATGGTTTGACTTTGCAAACTACTTCTTGAACTAAATGTAGTAGCATATTTTTACACCTGTAAATATGTTCTATAGCATATCCTTGAATATGTAAATATATTTTTTTTTTATAGGTTCATAGGTTGGTACTAGGCTATAAGCCTTAGGGCCTATATAAGCCTAGCCATAACAATTCCATGGATATTTCTTCCCATGATATATACTTCCCTGGACCCCTGTCTTGCAGGGTGACTGACATGATCCCTGGAGTGAATTTCCTATCTCCCATCCAATCGTCAAGGTTCCTTTTGAAGAGATCCAAGGAGGCACTCTGCTTGACATGTATGGGCAGTCTATTCCACAGTATGGGGACTCTCTAGGTCAGGAACCTATCTCTCCAGCATGTTTTGTTCATTGTGATGACAAGGTTTAGATCCCTGGAGTGTGTGGCTCTGATGGATTGGGATTTCTTTAAGTGGAGCATGTCCAACATCTCAGGGTTTGACATGACCTTATATGTTAAGCAGAGATCACCTCTGAGTAGACGATATGCCAAAGAGTATAACTGGAGTTTTTTTAGACAGTCAGCATAGGGCATCTGCTTTAGGTCTGTGATTCTTTTAGTGATGTATTTCTGTGGCCTTTCCAGCTGTTGCAGATGTCTTCTGAGGTACATACCAAATGGGGCATTGTACTCTATAATGGGTTTAATGAGGGATGAGTACAGTGGGACAATGACCTCTTTTTTTTCTGGACAAAAAGCCCTTAGTGATGAGGTGTGCCACATAGAAGGATTTATTTATTTAACACTTGTTTACTGGGGAAGTCCAACTGGACAAATTTGCCCATTTTCAGTGGAGGACCTGGGAAAAAAGCTCCACATAATAACATAACAGTATTTTAAATAACAGTGAAACAATCAGAGAAATGCTAGCAGTAAATCACATAATAATGCATTATCACAGTTCAAATTAGTAATAAAGCTAACAGGATCCCTTAGTAACACACAATTTGGCAGTTACACTTAGTATCAAGAAATCATTCAATGGAGCATTGTCTCAGAGATAAAACAGCTTAATATACATGGAGTAGTGTCTCAGATATACATATTTGAGACTGTAAATTGTTATGCTTAATGTTGTTATACTTATAATCACATGTGATCAGTAAGCAAATAGATATATATTGAAAGTGGAGAGTAGGGAACGAGATGGTGAGGATGTGAGTAAGTAAGGTATTCAGTAAGCATAGAGATACAGTGAAAATGGAGCATAGGAAGAGAGAGGGTGAGGATGGGAGAAATGGGTTCAGTCTAGTGAGGAGCAGGAGCATAACCAGTTGCCATTTAGGTGGGACTTTAACAGTTTTTTGAAGTGCATTAAGTTTGCTGTGTTTAGTATGTTCTGAGGGGTGAAGTTCCATAATTTAGTTACGTAGTTAGAATATAGTGAGTCTCCAAAGCCATTGTTGGATTTTGTAACTTCAAGTAGTAATTTTTTTGAAGATCATAGAGTCATGCTATTGAAGTGGGGTTGTACTAGGTCCTGTAGGGATGGACATTGGTTGGGGTAAATAAACTATGGAATGGGCTATGGTAAGTTAGTTTAGGATTAGTAGAGTGCTTGTTCATTTTTTTATCTCATCCTGTTCACATGGACTGTGCCTGTAAATGGTCAACTGAGATCAGCACACTACCCAGGTGAAAAAATATAAATAAACAAATTATTAAATAAATAAATAATTAATTATGTGATCAAGACATAGATGTCAAGGAGGGAGCAAGCCAAAACTTGAGAGTTAAATCTTGCTATCCATGTCAAGAATGCATAACTAGTTAGTTATGACCAGAGACACTCTAGTTATTACCAGAGTGACCCAGTCATAATTCTTTTTGATACATTGAACTTTGACTGCCCCAGTGTACTACTAGCTGGAGAAATAAAAATATAGAAGTTCAAAGTATTATACAGATATGAAGGCTGTAAGAACTTAGTACTGCCAGACAGGCAGGGGGCAGAAGCAGTGTCCTATTGGTGAGTGAACAGTTATAAAGCTGTTAACCTCATTACTTTGCCATACTTTCATCTGTTGTGTGTGACATCAATGTCTGCTACAGGTGTTAAAATTGTGAAATGCTTCAAATGCTGTTTCATGATGCCCACTGTCTGCTGTTAATGCCCCATCTTGAGACTAGGGATTAACAGTGCTGAAAGGTGTTTAATGAAACCTTTTAAGCACCTTTCTTATTTTTAAAAAGGTACTCAACTAATTTGCCTGAATTTTAAAATTAATTGCAAGTTTCATTGCCCTTCTGATTATTAATGCTGTATGTGTAATCTTCTAGTTTCTCGTCTTAGAGTAATTAAGTGCCTACCAATGTGTGTACTGCTTTTTTCATGTTAATGATTAAAATGGCAGTTCTGTGTGTGAGTACTGTGACAAGACTTAACCAGGTTAAAAATATGTTTAATAGGAAAGATCATTAGCATTGACTCCAAATGGCAAAGTCAATAATGTGTTTAATGTCACATATTTATTTTATTTTGAAGTAATGTAAAATGTTTGAGAAACATAATTTGAGAAATTATTTGGAAAAGGTCCCAAATGTTTGGAGAAATGGGAGTTCAGTAAGAAGGTCAAAAGTAGATGAAATAATACATGTTTAAGTAGCATTTGATAGTAAAATAATGGAAAGAAAAGTATGAAAAAATGACAAAGTATAGAAAACAAAAATGTGATGACATTGTTAAGACATTGTATTTAAAATATCCAAGGCATGTTTGCCCTTGGAAGAATATAATAGTAAAGGAGGGGAGGGAGCTAACAGAGAGAAATCCTAAGATAGTGGTATGGACAGCATTATTTAGTGTTTGGAATACAAACTGGTACACAGAAAGCTTCAGATAAAATACCAAAGTAGCTGTATTGTAAAAGGGTAATACATCTGATTAGTGCCAGAAAATAAAATACTTATGACACTTATGACAACATGACTTTTTAGCATGTAAAAAAGTTGGTGCTTGCAGAAACTGCTAGTGGATGAGTTGATAAAACTATGTCTATCTTAAAATGCAGAGGAATATTTTGTGTTGTGTATTTATAAATCAAACAATGATGTTTTAACTAGAGATAAAATTAATCTAAGGTAAATAACAGGATAATACAAGTGAGAATTTCTAGTGTTATGTAATAAAAATTAAAATGTGAAAATGAATGCATTATCAAGGCAATGCAAAACTAAATATGGATATTTTAATAATACAAATATGAAAATAACCTTAGCAGTAAATAATTTATTTGCAAGATGCTTAAATAATTATGGAATTATTATTTTGTTTTGACATGATGTTTCTTGTTCACTTATTTATAAACTCCCAATCTCAAATTCCTGGCTTTCTGGCAAAGAAGCATAACGTCCTAAGTATCATTCTGAAGACTGTCGATGGAGTGGTGTCACAGCAACTGGGAGAGCTTGCTAGGGTCATCTGAAAGGGAACATCTTACACCAGCTCACCTATTCTGAGGGGAAGGGGTGATGATTCACATTTATCTGACTGCTTGCCAAAGGGGCATATATCATTAGACTGCCTTGATTGTTCATATTTAGGATGATGTGTGCTGCAAAGATGATGAGTCCAATGTAGTTCTTAGCCTTAAGAACTGACTTGTAAGGTAAAACAATGCCCTAGCCTGGGAAGGAATCCAGACAAACCATTCCCAGGAGACAATGGTGCCAGTCCTCTGACAGATAGTAGACCATAAGTGAAGGGCACAAAGTACCCTTATAAGCAGATGGATGAGCACCTCTCCACCTTTTCTCTAGATCAGTGGTGGTGGTTGTGGTACAGAGTAATAAATGGCCTCACGTCCAACTAGTGGAGACTAGATGACCAGCAGGTATAGCCTCCAAAAGGATAAAAAAATGTTCCAAGCTAGTCTTCATAAAACTACCATGATATAATCATCATACACATAAGCTTCTACCAGCTCAGTTGCCTCTTACCTTGTTTAATATTTCATTGCAACAATGGCTGTATGTGGACACAGCATCTCCTTTATTCTGCACTGTAGTGTCAGTAACGGAACTTGAAATCAAACATCTTGTGTGAGAATTGAACCAAGTGTCTTTCATGAAACAAAGGTGATCAATTGCTTTCTAAGTCATTCATGCTAGTCACTGATACTGCACTACTATATAATGGCTATATGGGCATACTCTAATGCCATGTATATAGCTATGAACTGTTGCATAAAACCAGAACATATAAGTTTTGTCTTTGCTTTTCTTGCAAAAAACCATACAAATAGACAAATCAATCTAGACAGACTTCTATGTGCAAAGAAATCTATCAATCTTTCATTCAAACTGTCTGTCTATCTATCTATCTATCTATCTATCTATCTATCTATCTATCTATCTATCTATCTCTATACACACACATGTAAGTATACAGACAGACAGATAAATATGAAATGCAACCACACTCTTTTTTTGCCCAGGTTGTTAGATTATATTTCTACTGGTGTCAGAATATGGGAAAATCATTGATTTTTGAGTGAATGTCTAAGCAATAAAAGGCAACATCTAACACTGTAATGTATGAGGTGTGCATGTGGTCATTCTAATTTGATTAAATTCCTAATCCTGAAGATTTCTGTTACATGAAAAGAGTTGACATTCAGGTTAAAAATGATCACGTGTATGTTCAGTCATACACATAAGGTTAGATTGAATGTGTATGGCTGTATTTGAAGTGTGTGTGAATATCTTACTTAGTGGTAATGTAAGTAAAATGTTATTAAAGTACTATACATGGTTTTGCTTAATGACAGGGCCAGGGGTAGGGATAGCATTAGTACAGATGAGAAAGGTGGTGCGGGGGGACAAAGAAAAACTCGGTCGAAAAATTGTTTTTTTCCTAATTAATGTGTTATTGATATGCTGGCAGCTACATGATTTGTACTTATCTTATTACACAGTAAACTTTAATAAAATACTCATTTGAAGTATTTTTTCATAAGAGAAATAAAGCACAAACATTTTTTGTAATAAAATAAACCAATTCCATGTTTTTTACTTTTTGTTTTAGTGGGTGATGGCTGATAATAGTAAAATGGCATGGCATAGCCTTTTCAATAAAGACAATGGAGGTCATTGTCTATTTTCTGTTCATTACTAACACTGACTATAAAACAATAAGCTATGTTTTCTAGTTGAAATTATCATGTGAAAAAAATGCAGTTAACCAAGGAGCATCAGTACTTCTCATAAATAATATTCCAGAATTTAAGCAAAATAATCAAGTTATAATGTTGCATTATTTCATGTTGCTGTTATTTTTGGGACTGCAATTATTATCAGAATGATGCCAGTTCATTACATGAGAAGTTATTGAGTTTTGCATTAAATTTGACAAAATCTTAAATAATAGATAAGAACATCCACTGCTTAAAGTAATTATCTGACTCGTTCTAGCAGCATTACTAAATATGTAAATGAACACTGGGATGTTATTAATGGCAGGCCTCATAAATTATGTATTTATAATGAATACAAAGCAGCAATGGCGGAACTCAACAAATTACCTGATACTTTGTGATTAGGTAACCAGATAACCCACTTTCTTTAGCAAGCTCATATAAAATTGTGTAAAAAGAAAAGAAAGTAGCGCTATAGTGTTAGCAGTAAGAGGATGCTAAAGTACAATGCTTTTATTGAAATCACAAGTAAATATAATACAAGCAATGTGCCGGATCTTCTTTGCATGGATATACATATGAAAGTGTGCATTATAAATCGATTACATAAATGATTTTATAGTTTTTATATAGAAGGCATGGTAGTCTTGAAGTTAGTCAGATAAGCAAGAAAATACAAATGTGTACGAATGGTAAACTTCTGTTGTGATAAGTATGACTCAGGGATGCAGTGGTGCAATAAAGGCTCACAATACATGGCAACTTATGAACATGGCTCAGGGCACTTCCTTGGTTCTTATGTACACTTGGAAAGATAAAGCATATCAATCTGTAAAATAGCTTACTAGAATTAGTGATGCTACAACTAAGTTTAGTGTACAAAATAGCCTGTTACAGTTAATAATGTCACAACAAAGTTTGGTGTTTGTGTATGTGGGGTGGGTGGGTTAAAAGCTTAAGTCACCTGAATAAAAGTGCTTCTTACACTTTATGGCTACATACATGCATATATACATACATACAAATATTTCAAGAATGGGCATTAATGCCCTTCTAGCCTGCCACTATACCAAAATAGTTGTTGCCATAGTAAGTGTTCAGGCTGTTCTTAAAAATATCTAACCTAGTGCTTGCTTTAATGTTATTTGGTAGTCTGTTCCATGCATCACTGGCTCTCTGAGAGAACCAGTTAGCACACTTCTCATTCCAATATAGTCTTCTACATAGGTTATCCAGTGATTCTCTACCACTGTTTGATAACCACAAACATTCCCAGAGGTAGTTATCGCTAAATGTTCTATATACTTGAATAAGATTGTCTCTTAAATATATCTATATATATATATATATATATATATATATATATATATATATATATATATAAGACAATGTAAAGGTTCAGATATTTTAGACTTTCATTATAACTTAAAGTTTCACATCCATGAATACCCTTGGTATATTTCCACTGTACTCTTCCCACTTTACTCAAACTTGTTATATTATAAGCTTTCCATATTGTTATTCTATACTCAAGTTTGGATCCAATGTAATTAACAAGCAATGATTTCCTAGACTTTATCAATCCTTTTTTGCAACCTAGATGTCTATCATAAACCATTTGGTTGAAATGAATAGAAAAACTCAGAGCTGAGTCTGCCCATATACTCAGATGTTTAAATGAATTTACAGTTTCAATCACTGTGTGCTGTATTGAATATTCACCTTTCAGTTATGTCTTCCAAATCTCATATGTTTTGTTTTTGATATATTAATATGCATATTATTCCCCTGTGCCCAAAAGGAATTTCACTCATCCAATTGCTGTATGGTACTTGTCATGTCCTATTTGTAAGCCATGCAGCTATCCAGCTTATCAAGAGTATATCAATATATTGTTATTATAATTTATTGGTCAGTATTTTGTGTAAGACCCTGTCAAATTCTGAAGTTAAATCTATATAAATGACATAACTGCACAATTTTTCATTCATTGCTGTTATTATATTGTTATAGAACTTCACATTACAGGTGGTAATAGATCTATTGTCAACATATGCATGCTAATATATGGTTACATGTCCCAGCCTTTCCAGTTTTGACAATAATGTATCCAATATTACCTTCTCCATTATTTTTCTACACCATGAAAATAGACTTAAGGGTCTGTCTGAGTCTGGGTGTGCCCTACTCCCCTTTTACATAAAGGCAGATTAAATAATTATATCTCCAGTCTTGAGGAATTTCCCATATTTATATACCCTAGTAAATAATACAGATAATGGTAATGTAAGTTCTTGCTGAAATGTTCTCAGGTCATTATTACTAATTCTTTCTCCTTCCTGTGATTTGTTTGGATCCAGTTTGCATCTTTTTCAGTATAATCTAATTTGATTCAACTATATGAGGTTACCTGGATGTCACTCAAACAACTTATCACCCCCTTTGTAGAGCCAAACCATTTTTTATAAGATTTTGTAAATATATATCTATAACCTGTTGTGCCTAAGAATACATTTTATAATCTATGCACAGTACTTTCATATTTTATGTATCTATAAAATGGTTCCCTATTATGCTCAATACCTTTATAGGGTCTATATTGAATCAGCGAATGCTTAAAAAAGTGAATGCTGATTCATCGACCCTATTTGAGATCATTTGTACTGATGTTAATAAAAACAGATCCATACTTCGTTTCATTAAGGCATTCTAAGGCTTGTCTCACATCCTCTATTTTTGCTCCTGGCAAGCATAACACTATTCAATGTTCATTATTTTCTTTGCAGATCTAAGTATTAGTTCCTCTGATAATCGAATCTCCAATTACACAAAAACCTTTTGTGACCAGTTCTGAAGAATCTTCAACTTCTAATATCCGCTCTGTCGACTGTTACACAGTAATAATCTTCATCATCATTAGTCTTATTAATCCCACTGTTTAAATTGCTAATTATATTTACAAGCATACAATTCTCATCCAGCTGCTTTTATATGTCCACAGCTTGAGCCATGTTGTCAATATCTGTCTTTCTCCTCCTTTTTCTTATAGTAATATTATTCAGTCCTTCCACATTCAGTTTTGATTTCTTGCTTTTCACCTGCCCCTTGCCTCTTTTTTCTACCTTCTCTTTTGGAAAAATACTGCCCTTTTCTGTAGACTGAAGGTTCCCTGTACTTTACAAACATTTATTAGTTTCTTTCTTGTCCTTGCTATTTGTTGTGAACATCTATCTTTCTCTCTTTTTTATTTTCTTCTAAATAGGCATAGCAAAATTAATTTAAAATGGGTGGCGAAAGCCAAACACACTCTGGCTAGGCTTATAAATGCCCTAGTATGAACCTATGAACCTATGTTGAATTCTCAGAATGCTGAATACCTGTATCCAGAATTCCAGAGTTATCTGGGGCATTGTTTGGTTTCCTAGGGGGTGAGTGATCTTTACAGACAGTAGACACTTCCTTTCCTAAATGTGTTCTATTTGCTCTTGGCCTAATGCTATTTATATCATCAGTCCAGTCATTAATATATGTAGCAACAGTTCTCCAAGCCATGTCAATTGCACAAGTGCAATCGGCATCAGTAAGTCTAGATTTACTACTAATAATGGTAAACAAATCATCCAACTTTTGACATGAAGAAGACAGATCACCAATGTTATCAAACATTACCTTTAAATAAACATATAATTTATTACACAGTACAAATATCAGGCATTACCTTTAAATAAACTTAGCATTTATTACACTGTACAAAATATTTGTGCTTTAACAAATCTTTAATGCCATACTCATTTAAGGAATCCATATTCAGCTGCAAATGAATAAAACAATTCTAAATAAAAGAATAATCAACATCTGTTATCACTGAATTCAAAGATAACATAAATCAACTTATATGAGAAAAATCACACAAACAATATACAAATTCATATTAAATTAAGTACAGTAAAGTTGTTAGGCTGACTGCACAAGTTCTGAAAGTCAGACAAAAGCTGTAATTCCTTTACATCAGACTTGGATCCATGCAGTAACTTTTGCTCACTATCACACACAGTTGTGACTCTTTTTAAAAGTAAAGATCAATAAATCACAGACCAAGACAGGCTTGATTCGATAAGTTCTGGCATCTCTACCTGCTGTATGACTTTATAGCTGACTAGGTACCTTAGAATGGCTTGAGTTTGCCTTTCTAAAACGTATCCCTTTCTGTCAACAAACAGTGAAAATTAAAGCTAAAAAATCAAAATATAAATCAAAGTAAATCTTGTCTGTAAGCTACCCTTTCTTCCTACAAACAGTGAAAAACAGTGTTAAGAAATATAATATAAGCACAAACAAAACTTCTTTTACCAGACAACTCTACAGTCAATCACAAACAAAGATGAGATTGTTTAGATAATTTCTGCCTAGAATGTATAGTTTCTAAGAACTGAAATGGTGTCTGTCAACATTACAGAAAATTTTCCCCATGGACTTTGTTGTATTATATTAAGGAAATGATATAAAGACTGCAACTGTATTGATTTAATATAGTAAGATTTTATTTATTTATTTAATTTTTTGCAGAACACATTTGAACCTTTTTTAACAGTATTTACTCAGTAAATCATATTTTCATGTGTTTGTTTTATGATATTTAACTTATTTTTTCAGAAACTTTTCTGAAATCTGAGAATGTTTGTAGGTTGCTGGAGATATGACAATCCACAATGGGTCGATATAATTTCATTGAAGTGACTACTCATTGAACACCTATTCATCAAACTTAATCCATCAAATGCTAATTCTGTCAAACATTCATTTGAGCAAATTTATTCCCAGGGGAAAAAGGTTGTTGGCTGTCATCGGGAATTTGCCTCTTTCCCCACTACAGTACGATCTCAGAGTTGGTATATTTAGTTAGGAGGGTCATGGGGTCATAATCCCCCACATGAGTGGGTTTTAATTAATGTGTTTTTTGTAATGGTCACTTGGTTGGCTGACTGTTTTTTTCCCCTGGGAAGAAATTCCCTTAAATGAACATCTGATGCAATTAACATTCAATGGATTATGTTCAATACATAGGTGTTCAATGGGTAGTCGCTTTGACAAAATGATATAGACCCTTCAGATCTACCAGGTGCAATGAATTAAGGTCTAGCCTTACCATGAAAAGTCATGATTGAAGACATAATGTTGTACTGTCACTTAGTATTAACTTAAGATAAAATGGCATCAAAAAGGATGATGGTCACATCATCTACATATTGTATCATTATCAGCCAGTATCAGGCACTTTTGCCAATTTTTTTATTGAGGTCAGTGTGCTGTGTTAACCTTTGCTACGTCTTTAGATTCTGAGCTACTCTCTCTAACTTTTTAAGTAGTCATACACCCCTGTCACAAGGTATCCCTTATGAAATTCCACCTATTTCTTGTGTATGTTTTTGTCTTATTGCCCTCATGCTGTCTTTCCTAAATCTGCTTTACCAAATGTTCTTCTAATTTCCTGAATATGTGGCCTATCAACAATAATCTGTTTTCCTTAATTGCTGGTATGCAGTTGTGTTGAATTTTCGACTGGATTTCTCCATTTAAGATGTGCATACGTATTATTATTATTATTATTATTATTATTATTATTATTATTATTATTATTATTATTATTATTATTATTATTACTATTACTATTATTATTATTACTATTTTATTGTTGTTGTTGTCTTTGCATTTATTGTATTACAGTTTTCTTTTGTTTAACTTCGGTTTTACCCAAAAGTATATTTTTCTTGCAGTTTTAAAAGTTCTTGGTTAAAGTCAGTTAAAAAAATATATTTTCCAATCACTGATGGAGAAAGAATTAAATTGAGCTAATTAGTGATAGGAGTTGGGAGATATGATTTTTTATTGAGCAACATTCCAATTTAGTTGCAAGTGTTGTAAGAATACTGTTGGTGTATGACTGCAGTGGATTTTGCTTAATTTAAGGTTTGGATACTTTTATTATTATTCAGGTCTGTTGTTTTTCTCAAAAATTTTCTTGCAATTTTCAAAGTTCTTTGGTAGGGATATATTTGTTTAATGGGAAAGACTGACTGGGATAAAACCCTCTTTCAGTGAAATCCTGGGAAAAAAGCTGCACATTTAACATTAGTTTTGATATTACATAAAATACAGATGCATGATATCAGAAAGAATGCAAAGTAAAGGTAAATGTATGTACATGAGGAGAAAGCCTTACAATAGCTTGCAAATCATTTAGAAACTGAGGTATATACATAGCCTGCAAGACTATATATAGCGTTGATCGTTTTTTAGAAATAGAGACAGGCTTGTTACAGTAGAAAGAGGGAAAGAGATAATATTTCAAAGATATTGTAATTGTACCTATGATTTCTAGTAATTAAAATAATGAAAAAAAAAAGAGGCAGCTTATATATGTAAATATCATAAAGGGAGGGACGGTTTTTGATAATGTAACAAAGGATGATACGTTAGTAGTAAAGCAACTGTAAATGTATTGTCACATTTATAACTGAAAAGTAAAGTACTTAGGTGAGAATGGCTGTGCTACTTTAATTGTTATAAGTAGCACTATTTTGGATAAATAAGGAGAAAGAGAGAGGTGAAAGTCTCAGAGGGAGGGTGACAGTGAGATAAAGATTGATCTAATTAGAGAGAAGAAGAGCTTAAATGAAATGGTTTAGTGAATATCCTTCTGAACCGATGAAGAACCAGGGAAGTGAAAAAGATGTATATTTTGAAAAAAAAAAATGTACATGTAGCCACAAAATTTATTGTGGATGGGAGATGAGCAGAGGCTGAGCTCATTTTTTTTGCTTAGATATTGTTTCAGAAGTAACTTAAAGGTGTGCATATTGTCTGTCTCTTTTATTTGTAGTGGGATAGAATTCTACTTTTTTTGTGATTTAGGTGGACCATAGAGAATGCCCAGCTAAGTTGCTTGTTTTGCATGTGGAGATTAGCTATTTGTTATTTGACTGTAGTAGTCTACTAATGGAGTATGGTTGGAGTATATTTTTCAATGATGGGCATTTTTCAGGAAAATGAATTAAGTTGTGGACTATCTTGACTAGTGTGCATGTAAGGTAGTAGGGGAGATCCAACCAGTGTAAATTTCGAAGAGCCTTGAAGTGGTAGGTTTCTAGTTGGGCATTTGCTGCAAATTTGTCTGTTCTATTGTCAACATGCATCAAGTTTAGTTTTAAGGGTGGTATTGAGATTTGTAAAGATGGTGGATTCATATAGAAGGGGTGGAAGTGGGTACATTATATAGATCCTAGTTTCCAGTGGGTCTTTTTGATGGCTTGGAGCAGGTGACAGTCATATTTAAGCTCATCATCAAATAAGACGTTGAGTATCATCATTTGTGGCATTCATTCAACTTTTATGTTGTTGGATGACACAATAAATTTGTGGTTTTGTTTTATGAGACTTTTGCAGGAAAAGATCATTGTGTTTTGTCTGTTTTGGGGGTTGAGAAGTAGCTTTATATTGATAAGGCAGAATTTCATGGGTAAAAAACCTTTTGAGAGATATCTTTGTAGGGTATGTAGTGAGAGACGTTTGCTTCCACTTAACCACTTGCTGCCTCTTTGAAAGATACCTATAGCCATTTCTGATGTGATACCATGTCAATATCCCTTGACAGGTCAAGAAAAATAGATGAGATGCTTTAGTGTTGACTGACCATGTTGATAAAGCAGAAGAGGGTGGTCATGGTGTGTGTGCCTTCACCAGAAACCATTTTGTGTAGGAGAAAGTAATCTATAGGCATTGAGGAATTTGATTACCTATGAGTGTATATATCTTTCTGGAATTTTAGATAGAGGCGACTGGTTCACTCTAAGTTATTAATTAGTCAGGTCCGTTGTTGCCTCCTTTATGGATGAGGACTTTGCATGATTTTTTTTCCGGATTGTTAAGACATAGTTTTCATGTACAGATCTGTTTATTAGGATGGAGATGAGGAATGCTATAGATGCAGCTGCAATCTTTTAGGTATTCTGTTTGTAGGCTATCAGGTGCCACGGTTTTTTACTTTAATTTTAGTAAATACTTTTTTTCAAAACTCTTTAGTAGGATTTTGTAGAAAAAGAGACAAAAATGTATGTAGGCAAGTGCCATCAATGAAACAAGGAAACTGCAAATGGTACATAGTAGTGTATACAATCATAACAATAACAACAAAAGGAAGGAATCAACTACTTACAGAAGTGCTAGTTGCCTAAGAATATAAAAGGAGAGTACAATAGGTCTTATACAAAATGGATATGTAAACAAAAAGAATAACAAGATCTCTAACAAAGAGATGCTAGGACGTAGAAGGTAGGGCAAAGAGTTGTTCTTCCAAAATCTGTAAATTACCCCTCAATTGACAATAAATGTAAAGAATTATTGCAATATGTAATTAAATAAAATACTACAAAATTTAATGAAGTGTGGGTATGTTTTTTTGGTTAAGAATTAACAGCTTCTAGGCTGTGAAGCATTTGATTGCCATTTGCTTAAACCCTTTCCAACTGATAGGTATCTACCTTTTGAATTTAGGGTAATATAAAAATTTAATTAAAGTAAAAAGAGTTATTAGAATGTGGATTTGTAGTTTTGTCAAACCATTTGGGGAAATATGCAATATAGTGAATTCCCATGAAAGGTTAGACTTCTGATATCCCATTTTTTGTAGTCTAAATATTAAAGAACACTAGAGCTTATAGGTGCACTTACAACTCCATAATATGTGAAAGAGATCAGCTCTTTGAAGTTTGCAGTAAGGCAGAATAGGTAAATAGAATGGTTACATTTATTTACTATGGTTGGGGTGCATTATGGATTAGTGGCAATCATTAATTGAGTATAACAAAGTTTATTAAAGGGGGTTTGCCTAGTAGTTACTATGAAAGAGTTGGTTATTTGGTTGATGGAAATCACTGGATTTAAGTTAATCCAGTGGTTTTAAATGAGGACTTCATTTTTGTATCTAAGCAAGGCCATAAAGATTTACAGGAATTTATATCTTTTACATCTAAACTAGGGTCAGACAAGATTTTGTTACACAGTTCTCTGATCTACACATGGCAAGGTTTAAGGCGGATCTTGTCTCTGAGATGGATGGGTTCATAAAGAGGTAAAGGTCAATGACACATTTCTCTTTTAAAAGGGGGAAGCTATTCGAGTTTAGCATTATGTTATTGATTTTTAAAGTGAGATTGAGATGTGGTTGAAGCGTATTAAAAGCACTGGATAGTTTCAGTGATTTTATCAGTTTTTGTAGTGTATTTATGCTATTTTTAAGAAATACATGGAGTTTAAGGCTTTTCAAGCTTGATTAACTAAGGAAGGGTCGAGCCTTTGGGTTAAAATTAAGAGATTTAGCATATTTATATATCAGCTCTATCCATGCTGGGTACCAGAAATTATTATTTGGGATGTAATCAGAGATTACTATTACTCTGCTACTACTAATTATATCATAATATAATTTTAAGTCTGGGGGGTTTAATCCTTCTGTATTTCTAGGGCATATCATCTTTTGATAAGAGATTCTGACTGATTTAGGATACTATATGAACTTAGGAAAAACTTTAATATGTACCATCACCAAGGAAGTATTAAAAAAAATAGAGAATTCTTGGCAGAATATTCATCTTAACCATTGCCACTCTATATAGAAACAGTGGTTGAAGTTTATTCCATTTATGACAATCCTGTCGCAGGTTTAACTACAATTTTTGTAATATTATTTTGGTAAAATAATAATTTAGGGTCTTGATGGAAAGGAACTCCTAAGTATTTCAGGGACTGTTGTAATTTGATTTCAATAGACTGGGGGTTTAAAAAGAGGTGATATGACAGATTAATTGGGAAAACTGAAGATTTCTCTAGATTTAGTTTATAATTAGATAGACTTGAAAAAATATCAGTTGAGTTCAGGATTTTCAATATATCAGAACTAGGTAGTGTAAAATAAAGATTTAAATCATCCACAAATGTTGATAAAGCCACCATAGTATTAAGGAGTATAGGTAAATGGTGAAAGGTTTTCTGAGTAATAAAGAGGAATAAGGGTTCAATATAAACATTGAAAAGGTATGGGGATAATGAGCAACCCTGTCTTGTTCCATTTTTGATCTCTAGCCGTGCAGATGTAAATCCATTTATATGTAAAGATGTATAAGTTTTAGTATACAGGGACTTTACAATTTGTACAAAGCTTACAGGTAACTTGAGGTGCAGTAGGACTGAAATTAGAAAATGTAGGTTAAGTCTGTCAAAGGATATAGACACATCAAACATCAAGGCAAATAAAGGGGTATGTGTTTGATTAGACAGTTTTATCCAAGTATGTAGTGTTAGTGTGTTATCACAGGTTTGCCAGGATTGAATAAAAACTGATTTGCTGTGTGAAACAATATTAGGAATTATAGATTTTAATCTGCTATTCATTATTGAAGTAAAGATTTTAATATCCAAGTTAATTAAAGAGATAATGTCTGTATCTCCATGGGTTTTTTGGGTCAGCATTCTCTTTAAGGATAAAGATAGTTTTCAAGGCACTGAGATGGATATCATTAATATTGTTATATTTTATATAATTAAATAGCAGCAATAACACCTTTGAGATTACTGGGCAAAAGGATTTGTAGAATTCTGCCATAAATCTGTCTGGCCCAGATGCTTTGTTTGATTTAAGGTTATTTATTACTGTTATTACTTCTTGTTTGGTAATAGGAACTGAAAGAGAGTCTTGTTGTACTATATTTTGTTTTGAAAAGTTTAGTTGATTCAGTAATTGAGTTTTCTCTTGGTCTGATGCCAAGAGTAACTGGGTATCATACATTTATGAATAAAACTTTTTAAACAGACTATTTCAAAGTTAGAATCGTATGTTTTCCCTTGATAAAAAATCTCAGAAATAGAAGGAAAAGTTTTCCTTTAATTTATCAGTCTCGCTAAGAGTTTAGAAGGGAGATGTGACCATTCCAAGTATTTGGCCAGATTTTTAATGCCATGGAAGGCCAATTGTTTCATTTTTAACAAATATAGATCTCTCTGAAGAGTATCCAGTTGTGTTTCAATCTCTTGGTTACAGTTCAATTGTAATTCAGCTTCTAGTTTGGTAAGTTTAATTTTAATTGAGTTTTCTTTGGTGTTGTGCTATTTTTTATAATAGGATGCTTTATTAATTACAGTCCTTCATATTTCGGCTTTAGTAGAAGCCCAACAAATGTCAAATAGAGTTTGAGAAGAGGAAGACTCCTTTACAGTGTCTTCCAATAACACATTCATTTCCTCTATAATATCCTCTTTTGCTAATAAGTTGGCATTCAGGGTTCAATTATAATATCTGCCCCCCTGTTAAGATTTGGAGTACATTCAACAGGAAGAGTAAGTTTCAAATTATTGGAAATAATCTAGGTTCTGTAGAGAAGTCAGTGATCAAGTTTAGAATAGTTATTGACATTGAGAAAAAGTCAATTCTTAACAAGGATTTATGGCATTGTGAATAGAAAGTAAACCTTTCTGTGGCTTTTTATTTTGAAAATTATGTGAGTCAAATAGATTAAAGTATTTTTTTAATTCCAAAATTGCTGTAGTGGCATGTATGGTGGATGGTAGATTGCAGTTTTGTTTAGTGACAGCTAGGAATGAGTAAGTGAAGTGGTAGTTAAAATGAGTTGGAAAGTTGTCTGAGTTCTTTCTTATTGATTGTTGGAGAGAGACTGGATGATTGCACTGGGTGTAATAGTTTTATTAATGGATGACCAAAACAGAATTGTGCTGTTTTGATGTGAATTTTGGAGGTTTGAGAAATAGGATTTTTTATTTTTGGTTATTTGCTGATTAGATAGGTATTATAGGGTTTTATATTCCTGTAGGGCTCTTTGATTTTTGGTTTTGGGCCATTCTTTCCAGGCACAGTATCTCTTACTCATTATGCCTTTGGTTTAAGGTGTTAATCATGGGGCTGGGTGTGACATAACGGAGCTAGGACTTTTGAATGAAAGATCAAAAGTCCAAATCCATTATCACTGAGCATACTTTATCAAAAGCACTTTCACCAAAAAAGCGCTTATGGTAAAGTATGTTTAAAAAAAAAACATTAAACCTACTTCTATGCAAGGGGGCAAGCCCCCCTGCACTCCCACACCCCCTACTTTAATATTCTCACTCCAATGTCACACTACAGTGGGGAAAAGGAAATTTTTCCTTATCCTCACCATAGTATGACCGGCACAATGAGCATACTTATCTGAATGTGCTGCTTCGGTGATCAGCACTTTCGGATAAGTATGCTCGGTGATTTCTGCTTTGGTGGTAAGTGCATTTGGGGATCTGTACAGATCCTGACATAACATGCTTGTTCCTTAGGGGTGTTGTTCACTTAGTACTGTTAGAAATGTCAAGTTAAAGTCGATGCTTCATCTAGAGGTAGGGATTTTAGTAGGTTTCAGTTGTATTGAAAGAGAATTGAAATACATTCCTCCATGCTTTTTTTTTGTTTGAAAAGTAGTTCTAAGGGAATATTTTGCTTCTGTCATTATATACAGGTTTGGAAGTGGTCATTAATAGTGCCTGCCAGGGCACCATAGTAAGTTACTAAACCTAGATATTTGGTGATAAGAAATGAGAAATAAGATTTCTTGTTTAGCTGCTTTCCTGCTTAGCTGCAAAAGCTGTGAGACTACTGCTGGTGTCTAACTGCATTGGATTTTTATATCCAACCACTCACCCATTGCTTGTTGTGCTTTTAAACTTAGTGGATTTTGAGCTGACTTCCCCATTGCAAATTTGACTTTGCAATCTTCTCCAAGTCTCATTTCATCTCATCTGTTCATTCTTCTGGGCACTGAAAACTCAAACCAGGAAACCCTTCCCCTTAGATTCTTAAAGCTTATGTTGTACTCTCTTTCATATTGTCCCACACACTTTTTTCCATCTTACTTTTAAAATCTGCAACATCTAAGACAGAATACCAATTACTCAAGAGCCTAGAAACTCCTTCTCAAGAGTAAGCTTGGGATTAGAGATTCTATTTTGCTCCTGGTGAAAGAAGGAGCAGATTGACTTTATTTCCTACCCTTCCTACAGACTACCAATCACTGTAAAGCCTGAATATTGCATCTTAGGACCAGCTTTGGATTAGTGCTACTGTCCTAATTCTGGTGAGGGAAGGACCAGAGATGACACTGCTTCCACTGGTCTCTGATTAAGTAATGTCTATGGAACTTCACTGAATGTTCTTTTTGCAGCTTTGGTGAGAACCTCTTCAGTTCCTTTGTGCAGCTTGGCAGTCTGTTGCATCCAGCTGCTGTTGATTCTACCCAAGCTATATACCAAGAGAAGACTATAGTAAGTATAGTGAATCCAGCAACATCTGGGTTAATGCTACTTCTCAGGAAGCAGCATGGGATTAAAGCTACTCTTCTGCTTCTGGTGAGAGAAGGAACTAAGGATCATTGATTTCTAGTTGCTTACAGCTGTGTTCAGACCAGCACTATCTCCCCTACCAGACAGATAGAACCACCAGTTATCACCTCTAAACTTTATAGTCACTACTTCTCTTTCAGTCCACATCAGTATGCCCTTGTAATCCTGGATTTCACTTTCCAGCCATGTCTATAGCCATCTTGATTGAAAAGGTCATCCTGAAGCAATGTAGCAATTGTCTCATGTTTACTGACAGCCACCTACTACTTAAACTGACCCAGTGTGTGAGAAATGCAGTTATTTAATGCTATTGGTGGTAAATAACTGGATGCAGCTGTCTCCATCCAAAGTAAATACAACTCCAAATTCAGAAAAGAAACAATATAGTAGAACTGAAATATAAACAGGGTCCATAATAAAAGAAAAAAAAAGTATTGCATAGAAAAATAAATGTAACTCTCAAGATTCAAAAAAAGAGAACTCCAGACCCTGATCAAATCAAACAAAGGAAGATGTGAGGAAAGAATAATGCAATTCTCCACATAACTGAATGCTTGCAATCTCAAATGTGTTTAACATTGGCAGAAGTGATTAAATGTCTGCCGGTGTTAACTCCATGCAATATTGTGCACAGGGGGGGTTGGGGAAATTGCCCTTTCCCCACAGTAGAGCGATCTTGAAGTTGGCATATATAACTAGCAGGGGCTGCAGTGGAGGCTTGCCCCCACCAAAAAAAAAACATAAGTGTCTTGTTTTTTCACTGTTTTGACTTTTGAAGTTTTAGGGTTGATAGTTAGTTGTTCGAGATTTGTGTTTGTCATTGTTTAGGAGTACATTCAGAAAGAGTCACTCAGGCAAAGAACAGCTCTAAAGCCTTCTTTAACTATGTTACAATCTTTAGAAACAATAGTCAGCACTGCAAAGAGCTAACAGTAAATGCTATCACATGCTTGACTCAGTGGACATTGCCAATCAATCTACCAGCAGGTAAATGTAGTACTAAAATCACCCCTTTCTCCTGCTACACTCCCTGATTTCCACAGCCCCTTCAAATCTCCCATGAGTAAGTCTTGAATGCACTATCAAAGACCAAAAACACTGCATGTGTTGGGAGTGGATTCCATACTGTGCTGTTTACTGGCCAGACTGAAACAAGATCTGGAGTGATTGGGATTTCTTTAAGTGGAACATGTCCAACAGCTCAGGGTTTGACATGGCCTTGTATGTTAAGCAGAGATCACCTCTGAATAGACGATATGCCACAGAGTATAGCTGGAGTTTTTTAGACGGTCAGCATATGGCATCTGCTTTAGGCCTGTGATTCTTTTAGTGAGGTATTTCTGTGGCCTTTCCAGCTGTTGCAGATGTCTTGTGAGATACATACCAAATGGGGCATTATACTCTATAATGGGTCTAATGAGGGATGAGTACAGTGGGACAATGACCTCCTTTTTTCTAGATGAAAAGCCCTTAGTGATGAGGTGTGCCACATAGAAGGATTTCCTGACTGTTGTGGCAATATGGTTATCGAAAGTGAGACCACTGTCCACCTGTGTCCTTAAGTCTCTCATCACACTTTCGATGTTTACTGTACTACCACCTATGTGGTAATTCATGGGTACATGTTTTTTCCAAAGGGATAACTATACATTTCTTGGCATTAAGTTTCAGCCCGTGGCTCTGGCACCAGGCATCTGTTTCTGTAAGGCCCTTTTGTAGAATATCCACATCATTTGGGGATTCAATAATGGCTCACAGTTTGCAGTCATCTGTGAACTTTCAGAGAAGTAGATGCCAAATAAGAGTTGTCCCAGGACTGAACTCTGAGGTACACCACTTGTCACTTGTCTGGAGCTGGATTTGGAATCAGCTACTTTTACAGTCTGGGTTCTGTCAGTAAGCCAGTTGTCAACCCATCGAGTGACTTAGGGATTTATGTCCAGCTTAGTTAGTTTATCTATGATTCCAGAGTGGGGGATGGTGTTGAATGCCTTGGCGAGGTCCAGATAGGCTGTGTGGACCACCTTACTCTCATCCACAGCACTGGAGACTGATTCAAATAAGTGAATCAGGTTAAGAAGACAAGATCAGCCTTTCACAAACCCAGACTGGGTGAGGTCAAGTGTTTGAAGGTTTCCAATGTCTTTGTTTATAAGTTCCATGATAATGTGTTCCATGCCCTTGCAGAACAGACTCGTCAGACTGATGGGACAGTAGTTCCTGGGATCCAAGGTGGATCCCCCCTTGTGGAGTGGGATAACTGTAGCTGTGCGCCACTCAGTGGGCATGAAGCCTGAGGTGAGGCTATGATTAAACATGACACTTAGGTGAGGTGCCAGTTCATTTTGTAGTTCATGTTGTACACAGCCTGGGATGTCATCTGGTCCCATGGATGCTGTATTCTTAGCTTTGGAGAGTGCAGTTTCTACCTGTGTTGCCATGATTACTGGAATTTGGCAATCTTTTGGTATTGAGATTAGCCCTTTAGGGGGTGAGAGGGGGGTGATGTTGGCACTAAATCGATCTGTCAGGGTATTGGCAATATCCTTGGGATCAGTATATTTAGTGCCATTCTGTTGAAGCTCAAAACAGATCTGAGCACTGCCATTTAGATTCTTGACATAACTATAGAATGCCTTGTGGTTGTCTTTGGAATCTTTGGCAATTTTATTTTTGTAACTAGCTTTTGAAGATTTTATGTGGGATCTCAGCTTCTTACTGAGGCTGGTGAATTAATTTTTTGCATCCTGGGATTTTCCTCTTTTCTGTAACAGTTTCTTCCTTCTGTTGTATAGCTAGTTTATAGCAGGGGGCCACCAGACTGACTTCTTTTTTTTGGATGAGAGCATCTTGGATCTATTTGGGATGGCACGATTCATGCACAAGTGGATGTGCTCATACAGTGCCTTACTGTAGGATTCTGCAGTCGTACTTTCAGAGCCCATCAGCATGGGTGTTATCAGGTTTCTCACTTCTGGCTTCAGTTTAATGAAGTTGGCTTTGGTGAAGTATTTTAAGGAAGTCTCCTTACTGGGGGGTGGGGGTGGGATGTGGATGTCAAGGGTGATTTGCTTATGGTCAGACCTGACCAATGAGGGGGGTGACCACTGGTGTAGAGCATCTATCTCCCATGTTGGTAATGACCAGGTCTGGGATATTGAAGCCCCTGGTGGGACAATGGATTAGTTGATCCAGGGCATTGGAATTTATGAATTCCAAGAACCATTGGGAAAAGGAGTTGGTACCCGAGTAGTTTTCCCAGTTAATGGCAGGGTAGCTGAAATCACCCAGTATTAGGGTGTTTGGTTGTATCTTAATATTTTCCAGTATGTTTAGAAAGGTGTAGTGAGAATTTTGTGGCATGGTAAGGGATCTGTAACAAGCTACAATTTGGATTGCAGTCTTACCTAGTGTTAGTTGCACCTGGGGAATTTCAGATGCATTGTCTTGGGCAACTAGCCTGGAGGTGTGAATATCCTTGGTGAATATGGACACTCCTCCACCTTTAGTGTTTCGGTCTTGGTTTTGTGGCCGAAAAGTGTGGTAAGAGTTGTAGCCTGATATTGCAGGGGTGCTCTCTGGAGCCTTAAACCAGGTCTCAGTTACTGCACAGATATCAATGTTCGATGTGCCTCGAGAGAGTGCATTTTGAGGTTTAGACTTCTAGCATTGAGTAGCATTACCTTCAGATTTTGCATACTTTTATCTTTTATGGTGGTGGTTTAGTCCTTTGAACCTTGCCTAAAAAAGAAACTATAGGGATGGCAAGAGCTTCAGCCAGTAACCTGAATCCCAGGGTGACCGGTGCAGACCGTTTCTGGCAAAATATCGTGGTTTGTCGATCATGTCTTCCCAGGCAGACAGATACTGGATCCCCTTTGAATGACACCAGAAGCTTAGCCTATTGTTGAAGTCAGTCATTTTGTCCTTATACTGTGGTATCATTCTGGGCGAAGGCAGGAAGCTTCTCAGGGTTAGGGTCATACCTGCTTGGGCCACATGATCTGAGAGGTCTTCCATGTCTCTTTTCATATAATTTAGGGAGGTACGTCTCGAGTCATTCACTCCAGCATGGAAATTGACAGAGTCATATTTGTACTTGTTGTGGAGTGACTTGAGTGCATGCGTTATGTGGCAGATCCTGGCACCCGACAGGCAGCTGACTGTAATTTTCTCCTTGTTCAATCTGGTGAGTGGGACATCAGTGTGCCTGACTATAGAGTTACCTATGACTAAAGTATTTGGTATATTGTCTTGCCTTAGGGGCTGTTGTTGGGTGGCACACTGGTGTTGTGAGCTATGTGTCACTTTGGTTGTGATTGGTGTTTGTTTGCTTTTCAGCTTCGGAGGTCCTTGTTGCTTGGGCAGGTTAATGTTAACGGCCTCTGCATATGTGGGTTTAGTGTTGCTATGTGTGGGTCTTGATGGTGTGGGTTTTGAAGGGCTATGTGTTGCTTGTGGTGTAGTGCAGGTGTTAATCTTCTCCTCTTGACTGTCTAGCACAATCTTTGCTTTCAGTTTGGCTATGTAAGTGCATCTCTCGCAGGTTGTAGTGTTGGATGATAGGACGAGAGGGTTTTCTGTGTACATGAGGCAGTTGCCGCATTGCCCCAGTATGCCCAGATTCACCAGGTGGGCAGGAGAAATCACCGAAAGCTGACCCTTGGGCATGCCTGTTTAGGTGCTTTTTTTTGTAAAGTATAAGAGCTGTTTTCCGTTATCTTCGCAAGGTACTTTGCAATTATAGGCTGTTTAGTGCCTATGATTAATTTCTCCTTATTGACAAGAAAAGTTGAGTGCTTGTGTCAGTTTCAGGCTTCCTAGTGCTTTCCAGCAGGTTCTAGAGCAAGTGCTAGTCACAGGGGTTCAGATTTTAGTGCTACTACTGAGAAACCAGCTAGTTCTAAGAGAAAATTTGAAGAGCAGACTTTCTCACACCTGGAATAGTTTAACTGTAGCCTTGTGGTGCTGCATGATATGAAAAATGTGCACCACATGCGTTTTTAAGCCAGAAAGTTGAAAGGGATAGAAATCAGCCCAAAAAGGCTAATAAAATTACAATTACAGAGCTGGAAATCACTCCTCTAGTGTTAGATAGGCAGTACAATGCTCACCGCTCCCACTGGTAAGCAGAAGGACTTCCCCTCTACCACAGCAAGGTCTGAACACAAAGCCTGGGATCTGGACTGGCTAGGAATGGTGGGAAACGAGAAAACAAGATAGTATTTTTTTTTGTTAAAACAGGCTAAACAATGCAATAATACAGTAAATAAACACAGAAAAGGCTAACACACGAGTGTGCAGTCCTAAACAGTAAATGCAATTAAAACTCTACAAAACTAGCAGTTTAAAACCTTTTAAATGAAGCAAGGCAAGTGCACAGCTGAAAAATGATTTAAGAGGCAGTAACACAGCAGAATAAGTAGCTAGTCTACATATACAGAGAAGTCTATATATACAGAAAAGCAGCTAAAACACACAAACAATTCAGATGCAGTGCAACCTAGAACACTTGAGCTGCAGCAATATTGAGGCAAATACAGTTATAATAAATGCACTAAAATATACTCTATATTTCCAACATGTTTGGGAAGCACTGTCAGAACACAAGGTGATTCAGGCAATTTTTTTTGAAAGGGAGAAAGGAGGAGCAGAAGGTCTTCTCAGATGTTTTCTCTGTATTAGGTAGAATGAGCTAATGACACTAGACTGGGAGGAGTGTCCTAGATCAAATTTACAGTAAGGGCAGGCAACTGCAAAGCCACCAAGTATAACAACAACACACCAACAGGTAGGGAAGGTGGGGACCAATACTAAAGCTATTAGCCTACACTCTTTAGACAGTAAACACTACAGAAAGCCACAAAATGAAAGTTTTTAAACAGATAAAGGAGCAAAGAGACTTTAGAGAATGCTTTTAACTGCAAACAAATCAGTTACCCATGCAGATTAGTTAATAGCAATACAATACAGTAAAAACTATGCAGCAGGCAATAAAAAGTGCTATATATAAATTGCTAGAAACAATAATCAGTATAAATAAACCAAAAATACAGGATGCTTATTTATCTCAGATCAGAGTTGTAGTCAATGCCCCTCCTCCACTCTGCTCAGTGTGTATAGACAGAAATCCTCTCAAAGTTAGGGCTTAAATACCAGAAGATATAACCTTAGACAACATTTTTTTTTAAAAAAAGCACATTATTTTTCTTTTTTCATTATTTCAAAAAAGTCAAAGGTGGTACAAGAGAAATCAAAATTGCAACTACCACAAAATCAGAACATGGGAACCTTCAGGTTGTGCTTTTCTGGGACATAGCCCTTAATTGATGTGGTTTGCTTTTGATTCGGGGCCCAGTGTTCCAATCAGAATTCAACTGATCCAAATGAATCATGACATAGAAAATTACACGTCTGAGAATAAAAATAGTAAAAAGTATTTTGCTTTGGCGTCTGAAGCTTTATTGGAAAACCAGTTAACTTAGGAAATCTAAACAAAGTAAAACACATCTTAGAGCACTAAAGGCAGCTTTTTCCAATATAGATTACTGTGTACAAACAAAGTAAAGCTGTGCCACCAAGCTTAAAACCTAGTTTATAGACTCAAGCAATAAAATGTATAAAAACTGTAAAAACTCAGAGTGAAAATAAATACAACTGAATAAGCGCTTTCAACAGTCGCCTTCTTCAGATCCTGTTTTGTTAGTAGAACTTCCTGTTTTTAAAGATAATGATCTATTAATCTCATGGTCATCTCAGACGTCTCCATCCTTTGAGCAAAGTCTTTAAAGGGACCATCCCATTCACACCAGGAAATTTGTCAGCCTGTAAATCAGCAATCCATCCAGTCTCAATCATTTCTGTTCTGTTGAATATATCTCCTCCTCTAAAACTTTCTTCAATTACTTTCAAAGCATGAAAAACACTTATGATATGGGTACTTCGCAATATGTTGAGACAAAACATTAGATCTCTTGTGTAACCTAATGTGACTCAAGTGATGCAAAATGCATTCCTTGAAGGGTCTATTGGTCACGCCAACATAAACTCTATTACACAGACAGCAAATGGAAACATGTAAAACATTTTTAGTGTTGCAATCTGCATACACTCTGAGCCTGCATATTTTCAACGTAATCAGATGCTTGAATAAATAGCTGGAATTTATGCATTTTCTGCAGGAAAATGTACCACATCTCAAAGTAATTGATCTAATTCCAGATCCATGTTTTTCCTGGCACAATAACTTCTTTATTTCTTCTTATTCTTGAAGCAGAATATAGGCACCTTGCCATCTATAAGGGTAGTGTTATCATCACCTATCAGTATTTTATTTATTTATTTTTATTTTACATTTGTTGACCGGGAATGTCTGACTGAGCCAAAGCCCTTTTTCAGCAGAAGCCCGGGGAGAAAAGCTCCAGTACATACATATAGCATTTAGTCATTGATTACAGATATTATACACGTGGCATTTTTGAGAGTTTACAGATTACTTTTAGTCATCATACAAATATTATTTAAGTAGAAAAAATGTTAAAAACAGCTAGATTACAGCCATAACAATTTTTTAAAAAAAATAGTAGTTAGTATAACAACATAGGAGTAAAAAAAGTTTTTTTTTGCAATTTATCAAACAGGATACAGTATAAGTATAATGAAGAATTAGACTCTAATTAGGAAAGGTGAAGTCTAGAGTTTTCAATGAGGGTTTGAACAATTCCTCCTGATAACCTCATATACCTGTTGAAAATTGTTATTGATTGCAGACAGGGCCGGCCTTAGCTGAAATGGCACCCTAGGCAAAGTAGTACTCCGGCACCCCCTTAAGCCCCACCCATACCATACTCATGAAACACCCCTATAAACCACACCCACATGTAGGTCACTCCCCAAGAAAGCCACTCCAGTCATTTCCTTCAATTATTTAAATGCATAGGAAGAAAAGATACCTTGTAATATAGTTAAACTGCAAGTGAAGGTGGAATTTTTTTAATAAACCTGCTTTATCTGTTGCTCCTTCACACATTTTACTGTAAAAGTCATGCTCTCAGAAAATAGAAGCCCATGTGCCTTCTTTCAAAGAGATGCTTAAGGTAATCTACACAGTTTAATTTACTTTGGATAGGCGAGTCAGCCTTACAGCTCAGTGAAATTATTATAGCTACCTCTCTCCCCCATGTGTACAGTAGCTTAAACTAGAATAGCACAAACAGATAGCCATTTCCTAAACGATACGGTCTCGCAATGGAAACACACTTAGCATGACCAGTAAACTTCTGTCATTGAGACAGCATGAAACCCCACATTCTTAGAAAATGCATCTGGCCAGTGGAGGATTAGGTTTACTTTTGGGCAGTTTCTTAATTAGACTCCTTGCACACATTTTAGGGCAATGCATACATGAATTTGTTCTTTTATTCACCTTCCTGATTGTATTAAGTTATATTCCTTATAAAATACAGCACCACTTGTTAGAATGTGTTTTAAATTTGTAGTTTTAAACATTTTAATAAGCAATGAAACAAAATATAAACCAATGACAAAACTACCCATTTTAGAAAAATTGAACAATAAAAGGCAACCCCAGACTTCTGTCATTACAATTCACCAATATCACTAGATACAAAATCTCTACAGAAGTAAAATCACCGGAATTCCACAGTAAAGGAAATCTGTAACTAATAAAGATGATGCTACTGGCAAACAACTTTACATCTCAATGTTTCATCTACAAATTCAGTGCCTGTTGCCCTTATAGTAATCATCTATATTACATAGAATATTTGGTAAACTGGTAATATTGCAATAGAAATGACTGAAACCAACCAGTTCATAGTTCTCATACAAGCCATCTCATACAAAGTAGGAAACACTCAGGAGTGTAGAGCCCCTATTTCTCCTTATAATATACCAAATAATCTGCAGTCATATGGGTACTGCAATATCAGAACTTCTGCTAAGTCAGTACTTCATCTATATGGTGTGGAAGTAGAAGCACACAGCCTTCTGCATCAAAAGTGATTATGCTACTAACACTGCTTTCAGATTCTACAACAGTGTGCCATTTGATAAAACAGTTGCACATTGAAAACAGACTTGGCACTAACAGCAATAGCCACTTGCTAAACAGTACAGCCTCACAATGAAAACAGGCTTAGCATGAGCAGTAAACTTAATCCATCTGGAAAGTGGAGAATTAAGTTTACCTTTGGGCTGTTTTCAAACTACAGGCTCCTTGAACACATTTTTATGGCCATGAATAACCGTATGTGTTCTTTGATTCACCTTCCTGATTGTAATAAATTATATTCCTTGCACAATACAGCACCAGTTGTTAGCAAGTTTTAAATTTGTAATTTTTAACATTTTTCCAGCAAGCAACGAAACAAAATGCATGACCCAATAATGCCAAAACTTCCCATTTCAGAACATTGTAACCATAAAAGGCCACTCAAACTAATCCACCAGTGTCAATCATAAGCACAATCTCTGCAGAAGTAAAATTCATCCGAATAATTCTACATTAATGAGATTTGTAAATAATGAAGAGGTTGTTACTGGCAAACAACTTTACATTCCAATGCTTCATCTACAAATTCAGTTCCTGCTGCCCTTGACAAAGTAATTGCTTACTTTACATTAAAAAAACTGGTAATAGGGAATGACTGAGAAACTGACAACTAGGCATCTTATAGAAAAGAGGACACTCAGGAATGCAGACCCCTATCCCCCCTTAAAATGCACCAAATAACCAGCAACTAAGGCATTATATACCATACCTCCATACCTCTCAGTACAAGAAAGCTGAACAAAGCCTAAAATATTGGGGAGGGGGAGCAAAGGCCACAAAAAGAGGGACAAATTAAAATATTGCTTTTACAGACTTACAAGCATTTGTCTTAGTATGCATTTTCTGAAGGAAATGAGGGCTGAAACTCAAATGTTTGGCATTTAGTTATTTCAATCCTCAGTGATTTGCCAGAAAACCATAAGTTTTATGAGGAATAGGCCAAAAATATAAGTAAAAAATCTGGGCAGTTGAGAGGTATGCATACCTCTCAACCTCTTAGTGCAAAAAATCTGGACAGAGCCTAAAATAATGTGGATACAATGGCCAAAAAATAGAGAGTTTTGCTTGCAGCACTAGTGACTTCAGTCCTCCCTGATTTGCCAGAAAACCACAAATTATGAGAAACAGACAAGCTATAATGCTTAACCTGGATACTTGAGAGGGGACCTCATTTTTTGTATGTTTTCCAAATTACTGGTAAATCTTTCAAGACTGTAGTTACAGCACTAATGCAAAACCTGTCAGCCTTCTATCAACTTTCTAAGTTTGTAAGAGCAATATTTTAAAAGTTTTCCTATTTTAGGGCCATTATCCCACTTTATGGCTTAGTCCAGATTTCTTGGTCTAAGAAGTTGAGAGGTATCCAGTGTGAGTGATACACACACACACACACACACACACACACACACACACACACACACACACACACACACACACACACTAGTCCAGATTTCTTGTTCTAAGAAGTTGAGAGGTATCCAGTATGAGTGATACACACACACACACTAGTCCAGATTTCTTGCTCTAAGAAGTTGAGAGGTATCCAGTATGAGTGATACACACACACACACATACACTAGTTCTGATTTCTTGCTCTAAGAAGTTGAGAGGTATTCAGTATGAGTGATACACACACACACACACACACACACACACACACACACACACACACACACACACACACACACGTCCAGATTTCTTGCTCTAAGAAGTTGAGAGGTATTCAGTATGAGTGATACACACACACACACACACACACACACACACACACACACACACACACACACACACACACACACCTTCCCTTTCATACAGCAACTAATGACTACTTTAAATTCTACACACTCCAATTCTGCTCTCATACAAAACACAAGCACTTCTCTCATACAAAAATGAGAGAAACTCCTAGTTCAAAGTAAGCACACACCTACCTTGTCTGTTCTGCTACAGCAGCACACACATACAGCGACTCTCTCACAAAGCAACACACACACACACCTACTCTCTTGCACAGCAACAAAGACTCTCAAAGGAATGAACGGCTAGTTTAAATTCCATATATACACACAAACACACACACACACACCTACTATCACACAGTAACATACACACACTTTATATCTCATACAGACAGAACAAATTTAAATTTCATACACATATGTATATACCCACACACATTCTTTCTCATACAGAACTAAACAGTTTAGATTACACATAAACGCATACACTTACCTTCTTTATAATCCAAACGGCCACACACGGAGACACAAACAACTCTTCTTTTGAACTGCTGGCTTAAATTAAGCGCGTAACTGCAGAATCCATTTGGATGACGTTGGCGTCATGACGCATGCAGAAGATTCTTACACTACACCTGCAACTATAAGTGGGAGGGTGCTAGCCTCGCCTCCCCAACCCTCCGCACGCAAGTTTCTCCTTAAAGGAGAAGATTCTTGCACTACACCTGCAGCTGTAAGTGGGAGGGTGCTAGCCTCGCCTCCCCCACCCTCCGCCCTCTAGTTCCAGCGCCAAGAAGAGCCCGAACTTTATGTTAATTAAAAAAATAAGCAAGTAAGTGTGTAACGCGCCCTTTACGAGGCTAGCCTGTATGGCACCCTAGGCGGTTGCCTAGTTCGCCTATGCCTAAGGCTGGCCGTGATTGCGGAATGCAACATTAAGAATGTTCTGCTAACAAAACAGGATCTGAAGAAGGCAACCGCCGAAAGCATTTATCCACTTGAATTTATTTTAACTCTGAGTTTTTCCAGTATTTTATACAGTTTATTGTTTGAGTCTATTAAACAAGTTTTTAACCTTCGCCATGGTGGCACAGCTTTACTTTGTTTGCACAAAAAATTATGCTGATATCTAAAACCTTGATAAACCGTGTATCAAACATTAATGGATTAATTGAGAAATCAAGAGTGCCATACTCAGTTTTATTGTGGTTAAAATATAAAAACTATATAAGAATTAATGTATTTATTCTATTCAGCATTTGTTTATTGAGATAGTCTTTTTCAGAATATTAACAGAGAACAGGAAAAAAAGCTTCACATTCATAGGCAATTATTAAGCAATAACCGGTGACGTGGTGTGTTACATTGAAGATTTACCCCTGGTTGGCATGGTTTAGTCATGAGGGTGAAGCCCAAGCAATTAAATAAAGCCGACAGAAGGGTAAATTTCAATATACCACAACCACAGAGTCGGTTATTGCTGTTATACATTGACATTATTTAAGGAAAAAAAATACTTACTTTTCTTAAATAATGGGCCAGATTCAGGAAGCCTCCGTGTAAGAGTTATAACTCTTACACGGAGGCTGCAGTTAAACTGTGTGATGTCAGCATGTCATGCATATGCATGAGGTGCATGAGGCATGCTGAATCACACTAGTAACTCTTACACGGTCCGTGTAAGAGAGTAGGGGGCGTGTCTGTAGGCTAAGCCCTGCAAGCGGACACGCCCCCGGAAGACTAGAATGGCTGAAAGTAAACAGCCACGAGAAAGGCCATGAAAATGTGAATAAACACACTACACAACACATGCCCCAATAGACGATCACTGTATAAAGTGAAGAGATGTTATAAAATTAAATTAAAACCTTTTTATTTATATTTTTTTAAACCCGTAAATGTTTGCTACTGTGTGTGGCTGGGTGTGCTACTAGCGCAATCACAGTTAGCAGTCAGTGGAAAAGGATATAAGAACTAAATATGCAAAGTAAGCCAAGAAATAATAGCTTAGCGGTAGAGTTGCCGGCCTAAGAGTAGGCAGGCAGGGTTCGAGCCCCTACAACAACCTTTTTTTTTTTGTAAATAAGCACTAAAAAGCCCCCTGACAGTATTGTACAAATGTAAATGTATTCCCTTTTGTAAAATGGAATGAAATAGAGCATATATTTTGAAGTAACATAATAATAAAAATAGTCAGAAATGTACTGATAGCTAAGCTGTTGTGAAACAGAGTGCCCGTAGCTGAGTAGTGTTTCAAAAGCTGCAAACTGCATGCCCGTTGCCAAGCTGCAGTTAGACAGACTGAAACTGTGTGCAATTAGCTTAACATGTGTGTCAGTAGCCAATTAGGATTTATCCCAGCGCACCGTTTGCGCGCGCTCCACAAGCTAACTGCCAGTGCGCATGCGTTACCTCAGCGCAAACGGCGCAGACCAGGTTTAAAGTGCTTAAAAGTGCTTTTGGCATGTTTCATTGACAGGTCCTCAACTCATTCCTGTCAGGAAAATGAAAAATAAGTTGCCAGATTCGAACCCAGGATACCATGCACTAGAGTCAAGGAACTAAACCACCAAGCCATGACAGCAATACCTAGAAATGCAGAAATAGCATATATATGGGATAAAACCCAGAATGGAGCATGAGAAAGCATTTTCAGTGAAGTAGATACAATTCCAAAACGGCCAGTCAGAGAAATGTGCGGGAAAAGCGGCATATATAAGCCCCATAGGCGGGAATACACAGCATAACTGATTGTAGAACAGACTTGCAGTCAGCATGAGTGGAGTAGGTGAGGGACGTTGCTTTCGAGCACAGCGTTGGGGCGTTGAGGAGTCCAGATACATGGACTGGCTCCTTGTCCATAATCACGAGGCCCAACTCATGCAGGGCCAGGTCTCATGGGGAGTATATAGGGCAGAGGCGTGGGACCAGTTGGCTCGTGATCTGACCAGTGCTACTGGCATTCCACGCACTGGTGAGCAGGTCCGTCACCACCATGCGGACCTAAAGAGACGCAAGCAGGACCAATTGAACCGTTGGATCCAGGAGGCCCGGCAAATGCCCAACGCCCCACTACTGAGTAAGTCACATTTTACTCATGTATGTAAGGATTTCAACCAGCTGATACCATGGAGATGTGTAGTCCAATATTATTCCCTTTGTATTACAGCTGCAGGTGTCCGCTCTGCGAATCGTGAGATGCACGCCAGAAGGCTGATGCGGCTGCGCCACCATGCAGGTTAGTAACCCCACCCAGTACTTGTAAATAAATATTATTATGTACCATGTATCAGAACAGTGCAGTGTATTGATTAAAAGTAATATAATGTGCAAGCAGGAATTGAAAGTCTGCAGGTATGGCTGCAACAAGTTCATCAGTATGCAAGTGTAACTGGAAATATAATTGATAGAATTAAACAGTGCTGTAATACAGATGTCCCATCATTAATTAAATATACTGTAACCTGCAGTAGTCTCAAGAGTACAGCTTCAGAATCTGAGGTAGTCACATGTGAGATATATCCCCTGTTCAAATGCTGAATCATGACAGAAGTGAGGCTGTTGGAAAGTGTTTGAATCACCACAGGTCTAATATGTGAACAAAGCCTAGAAGTACCAACCTGAACTGTGAAGTTGCAGAATGTGTGAGAGTGACAGAAAGGCTCATGTATGAATAAATAAAGTAGTAATAACCCCTGAATATATAAGCCTCAGTGTGTTTCTACAGAACTAAATGCATGTGGGAAGTACAAATTAACATCCCAAACTGATTTCAGTGTGTCTGAATCTGGAATGTCTAGCTCAAAATCTGTATATGGTGATAACAGTAAACAATTTGCAGATAGAATGAATGATTATCTGACAGACTAAACAGCCATAGTTGTCCCCTGTCCTGTCATCAAAGTGTAGCAGGATGATGTATCTGATCAAATTCAAAATAAGTAGGATAGTGATGTATGTGTAACAGGTGTAGCATGACAGTCAAATAAAGATTATTTTGAAACATCAGCCTCAACTTAATTGTGTACCTATGAGAAATGTGAATCAATGTGTAACATATGAATGTGTCATCACTTTCTATCCCCACCCAACCCTATAATTCCATATAACAACATCCACTAAATAATGGTATGTGAACATTTCATTAATCATGGACATTTGTCCGTTTCAAACATATATGCATGTCTGTTCGTGCATGTGCCCTGTTCATACCTGCAAATCTGATGGCCTGTTGCCATTAATCAACCCTGCATGTCGTTTGACTGTGTTTTGCTGTTCAAATAATGCATGTGATATTGATATGCCCCTTGTTCAATGGTGTTCATATCTGGGTGTTTGTTTGATGGGAATACCAATGCATGCTGTTACAACTAATCTGAATGGAATAAAATGCCACTAACCCAAACTAACATAACTACTCTCAAACCTAGAACGCTTGGGAAGGCAGGTCCCAGCGGACCCACCTCTCCCACCTCAGCTGGCGACTGCACCTGGCACTAGTGCGCAGGCCGGACCCCCGTCCGGTGGCCGTGTGCCACCTTCGGGTGGAAGGGGGGCAGGGGATGGGGGTCGTTGCTCCTCTGCAAGTGTGGCCGGAGGGGTTCGTCCACTCAGCCTCCGCGGTGTCCGGTCTGTGGTGCGAACGGAGAGCCAAGACACTGTTCTTGGACCCCTACGCCAGCTTGAGGCTCGTGTGGCACAGCTAACGGCCCGGCCGTTGCCCGCCTACACAGCCCCAGCACAGCCCGTCCTGGGCTGTGAAGGAACAGTGGCAACTGCCTATGGGTGGGGATATCAGTTCCACTGTTGCCATCTGTGGGCTCGTGCATCTCGGATATCCCAACCTCCGTCCCGTCAATTGTGTAACCCCCACGTGTGTCATACACCCCCTGTATGCGTCTTGTCTGTCTTGTCTGTTAACCTACCCAACCTACCTCCCCAGCTTTACCTAATTCCTTCACCTGTCATACCACTCTCACCTGTAACAAAAAAAGGGTACTCTGTCCCACAAAAAAATTACGCCCCATACATAGCTGTCCATGTCGCACACATGTCCGCTGGACATCTAAACTGTTAATTACAATTGGCTGTACAACAAATATTAATGTTGTCCTGACACCTCTCTCAGAGGTGGAAGGTTTCAAATGTCTCACCAAAATACATAGAAATATACAGCTGTTGCTGCAAAAGACATGGGCATCTATGGGCCTTACCTACACCCTTCCTGCAAATCCCACTCTTCTTTCCCTACTGTCTTACCCTCTTTGTGCCCCCTTTTTCAACACTTTCCTGTCACCCCTTTTTCTTTTCTTTCAAAGAAAATAGGGGTGTCTTGTGTTAGCGGAGCTCACCGCCAGTCTTGCGTGAGCTCAGCGCAAACGAACATACCTGGTTTAAAGTGCTTAAAAGTGCCTTTATGGCACTTTGATTGACAGGTCCTGTACTCAGTTTGAAAGTTTGCTAAGAAAAATAAATTCCCACTGTCAGTCTCGAACCCAGGACCTTGGTAACATTAGTCTGTATGACCTACCACTAAGCCACGCCTGCTTTACAAGAACACAGTGCTAAAATAAATATAACATGTAATAGTAGGAATCAGTATAAAGGCAATATAGGAGATGTACTATCCAAAGCATGTCAGGTAGAGTTGTAATGGCCAAATTACTGGATTCCCATACTAGTTCAGTGTGAACAGAAACAGCACTGCTACCTGTTAGCTTGTACATAATAATGTAAGGTAATGTACATATGTGAAGGTATGTATATCTACACATACATATATATAAATATATATTAATACATATGAAATATAATCGTAGGTCTCAGTAGCCATACACACTCACTACAGGAAAAAGTTAACATAATTGCTGCAACCTGAATCTGCAACACAGCCTGACCCCTGTGTGACCTACTTACCCTTCTAACTGCTTACAGGTGGCCTCAGCACTTTGATTGACAGGTCCTGTACTCAGTTGGAAAGTTTGCAAAGTAAAAATTCCCACTGTCAGTCTCGAAACCAGGACCTAGGTAACATTAGTCTGTTTGACCTACCACTAAGCCATGCCTGCTTTGGAAGAACACACTGCTAAAATAAATATAACATGTAATAGTAGGAATCAGTATAAAGGTAATATAGGAGATGTACTATCCAAAGCATGTTTGGTAGAGTTTTAATGGCCAAATGACTGGATTTCCATACTAGTTCAGTGTGAGCAGAAACAGCCCTGCTACCTGTTAGCTTGTACATAATAATGTAAGGTAATGTACATATGTGAAGGTATGTATATCTACACATACATATATATAAATATATATTAATACATATGAAATATAGTTGTAGGTCTCAGTAGCCATACACACTCACTACAGGAAACAGTGAAGATATATGCAGCAACCAGAATCTGCAACACAGCCTGGCTCCTGTGAGACCTACTAAGCCCTTTAACTGCTTAAAGGTGCCTCCAGCACTGTGATTGATAGGCCCTATACTCAACTCAAAAGCAGAATATGAGCATACTAGTAGGCCCTACCACAAGACCATTGTAACACTAGTCTGTATGACCTACCACTAAGCCATGACTCTCATACAGGAATATAGTGCTAAATAAGTGGAACATGTAATAGTAGGAATGAAGATAAAGGCAATATAGTATGTCTACTACCCAAAGCATGTCAGGCAGACTTTTATAGTCCCAATTACTGGATTCCCATACTAGAGTAGTGTTAACGGAAACAGCCCTGCTAATTGTTAGCTTGTACCCAATAATGTCAGCTAATGTACATATATGAAAGTATGTATATGTACACAGATATATATATATATATATATATATATATATATATATATATATATATATATTTATATAGCAATACATATGACATATAGTTGTAGGTGTCAGTATGCATACACACTCACTACAGGGAACAGGCAAGATAAATGCAGCAACCTGAATCTACAACACAGCATGAAGCATGGGAGATGTACTAACCTTCACACTCACAGAACACTGTCAACAGCATACCAGCATGGTCCACGCCCTACAATCTGAAAGGGCAACGCCTATCTCACATACCCTTTTATAGCAGTGTCCTGAAATCACAGTGAGACATGCAATTAGTACACACCCAGCTGCTTGCAATTAGCAAATGCTGCCTTACAATTGGTGCAGAGGCCATCACATGGACCTATGCAGATACCTACAAAAGTATTCAGTACCCACACTCCACTCATGCAATACAGTCATTGCACAAACCTAATGAGAAAGAGAGAGACAGAGAGAGAAGACAAAATATACAGACAGCCAACAGCAGCAGCAGCAGCAGCAACAGCAGCAAAATTCAAGCAGCACGAGTGACACACCAAAAGCTGCCACAAACACAGGTAATGCAAAGTAGCAGGTTAATCCTGTGCATACTGTGACACCTCCAAATGTATCATAGTTCACTATCTATAGGTATGTCCATGAGATAGGTTGTGTGTAGATAGTCATGAAATATAAACATATGTAATATTGTTGTACATGTGGGCCATAACTAACACTCCCATAGCTTAGAACACAAGGCCAGTTGTGCATATGATGCAGTAGTTCCCAGGGTCAGTAGAGGTTCCTCCTCATTGGTGTGGGACCACTGTGTATGTATGGCACTGTTCAGGTACATATCCTGTAGTATGGCCAGGGATTAATATCAGTCTGTCATGTGGTGCTATGTCCTCCAGGGGTGAATGTAGCACACATCCAGGGATACCATTTCGTAACAGTGATGATATGTGTTCTGCAATGATGAGGGTGGCTCTCACCTGGACATGTGAGAGGATAGGGAGGTTACAGTCATCTGGGATAACTAATAACACGTGTGTAGGACAATGGGGGTACCTGCACCTAAACTGTCTGCAACATTGTTGGCAATATCTGTGCATTTGGTGAATGTGAAGCATCTTAACACTGCAGACAACAGATGCCTTCCCATCATGTGAATCTGCCCTGTGCTGCAGTAGCCTCCTACTATTGTTATACAATATGCCTGTATCTGTAGTCCACTGGACAGGATTAATAAGTGGTGTGCAGTTGTTCTGGGTTAGATAACTGTGTGCACAGTACATGCAGTATGTGGGATGTCTGTGGTAAGCATATGCAAAGGTGCCCTGGGCAGATATCCCTGTACGAACCTATGGACCTATGTCTCTTTTTCACCATTGGCCCTATGTGCTGTCAATCACCAATGTAATCTCAATACCTCGGTAGCATGTGCAGAGGTCAGTTGTCAGTCACCTCTATGGTACAGTTGTCGAATATGTGTGTCATGTAGTAATGTCACAGCTGCCACATGTACACAGTCAACCCTATCCCTACCCATTGATGTACATCACATGTATGAGATGGAAACACATGGCCAAACTGTAACAGCAACATACAAGTCAGTCAGATGCATGGACACATATGACTCAGTCATTGTCCATGCCACCACAGCTGATGTGGGATGTCGCTCACTGGGATCGTGATAGGGAACATGGAAGGGATCACTGAGCAAGTGACACAGGCTGGTAGACCCCTGACCTTGGTTGGCATCAGACCCTCACCAGGGATTCCGACAAATTACTGAATGCTAATGAATAAGTGTATCTACAACACCATAGCTGAATGGTTCTTAGCATGCAGTCACTGCATTGCTATGGAATACTGTCTTACCACTCCCACAAAAGGTGAGAACATGCAGCTCCTGTACATTAACAACATGTAGACTTTATGCCCCAGACCAGGTGTGCATCCCTCACTACTAGGCTGATAGCATCTACATCTCACACTGTATATACACATCCCACATGCAGCATCTGCACAGAAGACCACGGTCATAATGTTACCCTGTGCAAATACCATGTATTCACATGTGGCAGGCATCACACATGGTAACTATTGAAAGTCTCAGGTACATATGTGTATTTGGCACACACATACATCATGTGTTCATTGCCATAACCAGTGTAATCAATGTCATGCATTATTGTGAGGGACAACCCACACACATGGGCATTCTGTGTGTGCACAACACACATGGCATGTCTGTAATCAAACGCCATACATAATTGTGATATCGTTTAGAAATGGGTATGTGCATCCTGTAGTGTGTTTTCCCAGTTGCCAAAAGGGATGTTTCTTTCATACACACTTACCCCCCTTCACACACACTTGCCACCTGCTGGATTCAAACCCCTACCTAACTATGTTATGACACTAGAGACGGACGCATTAGCGCAGCGCGCTATTCGCATTACTGGGGAATGTCTTTTCCCCGATATACTTTTAGGGTGCTGACATCATCAGAGTTTAGAAAGTGGAATGATCATCCTGTTGCCAAACTGTTTCCCAGTTGCCAAAAGGGATGTTTCTTTCATACACACTTACACACACACTTACCCCCTTCACACACACTTGCCACCTGCTGGATTCAAACCCCTACCTAACTATGTTATGACACTAGAGACGGACGCATTAGCACAGCGCGCTATTCGGATTACTGAGAGAATCTTTTTCTCCAATATACTTATAGGGTGCTTACATGATCAGTGTCTAGAAAGGGGGATGAGCATCCTCTGGTGTGTTTTCACATTTGCTAGGGGTAACATTTGGACCAAGTGTGTGAGCATGCCCAGTTCAGCCTTCCTGTGGCATGTTGTGTGAAAGATGTCTCATTTATCTAAGTGTGTGAGCATGCCCAGTGTGGGCTTTACATATGTTGAACTCTGCAGCCCATCACATTTGTGGATGAGTGTGACCTTCAACAAATACCTCCAGTTTATGGTTGTGTGTTCTGTGCCATGTTGTGTAGTTACTGTCGAATGCTTTGTGTGTGAACAAAACTGGGAGTATACTGTGCCTGCAGGTTTTGCATGGGATACTTTGCACACAATTGTCAACATCCGTTCATACTGACCTAACACTGTAGCACTGTCTAGTGTAGTGTTTCAGTACTTTCACTGTGGTGGTCAGTATCCTGGGCTTCAGTCCTATCACTGATTTACATTTTCATAGTGTGCACAACAGGCTGGTTAGGGTCCAGTTGTGCACATCTGCACAAAGGCAGTGCCTCTACAGACCCTGTTAATTGCTGCCCCATAAGCTTAACAAGTGTAGTCTGCAAATCTATGGAGAGGATCATAATTGAGCTCATAAACAAAGATATAGGGGACATGCAGACATTGTAACCATCCCATTTTGGCTTGGTCAGGGGCAGATCATGCCTTTTGTACTGTGTTGACATCTTCAAATTGGTCACTTAGGCCATTGTTGGGGAAAGGCAGTCCATACAGCCTACCTTGGCCTTGCTAACACTTTCAACACAATACCCCACTCAGGTATTGTGGAAAACCCTATCAACTGAAATGTAAACCCATATGTCACAAGATGGGTTGCAAACTGGCTTAAGGACGGGACCCACAGGGTTAGAGTTGCTGGCACTATGTTAGACTCCAGGCTGGTCACAGGTGGTGTCACACAGGGCTCAGTCCTTGGCCCCCTATTGTTTGTTATCTACTTCTCAGAAGTACAGGCCAACATGGGAGGACTTTGGCTGACAAAGTTTGCAGATGACTGCACACTGGGTGCCATAGTGGACAGTGCATCAGACACGGATATCCTTCAGAAGGGACTCACGGACACTGATAGCTGGTGCCAGAGCCATGGCCTGAAGTCAACTTGCAAAACATGTGTAGTCATACCCTTCAGGGAAAGCAAGGTAACCCCAAGCTACCATATAGGTGGCAATCCTCTAAGCACAGAGGAGGTTATCATGGACCTGGGGACCCAGGTTGACAGTCACTGTTCTGATGACACTCACATTGCTAAAGTGGCTAGTAGGACCTTCTACATTGTCCACATGATCAGGAAGGGATCCACATCCAGATCTAGTGGGTCATTGTTCCCCTGTACTCTTCACTTATCGGACCGGTGATCTGGTACACTGCCTTATCTGGATGTATCTCGCCTGACATCTGCAGCAAGTGGAGAGACCCTGAATGTCCCCAACAAAAGGATAAAGGGTCTCCAACATCTGTCATATGCTGCCAGATTGAAGACACTACAGCTCTATTCAGTCACATACTGTCTGCTTACAGGTGACATGTGCATGACATGCAAGCATGTCCAACCAGGGATTAATGGACATGCTCCACCTCAAAATCGTCAGATCCACCTGAACCACTAGTGCAAGTGACTTACACCATAGCAGGGATGTACATTGGACATGTTGGAGGGTGGATTTATCACTCGGAGACTCCTATGCTGTGGAATACAATCACGGTCCATGTGAGTCACAGCACCTTGCTGGCTCTGTTCAAGAGGTATCCTGACCTGTGGATGGGAAATCATAGGTTTACCCGGGGATCGTCACTGTGTCACTGCTGGAGACAGGCACGTCCAACTAATGGGCACAGTACTGTTTCCATATAAGGGGTGGCGTACGCAACCAGACTCTGGGCTAGGCTTAGAACTGCCTTGGGGCAGATAGCCTAGTATGAACCTATGAACCTATGAACCTATCTGACCATGTTGCATTATGTTCATATGTGAACTACTTACAACGGCCTCATCCAACATCAGTAGTGTATTCCACAACATGGGTGTACATTGGCAAACACTACCGATGTGCCCAAGGCCATTTCTAATGCTTATTGGATAGTGTGTTTGTCCATCAACACATCGTAAGTGCAGTTTGACATGACATATGTCTTGTTTTGTATACTGTGCCTCTGTCTACCTGTGACACAACATTGATACCCAGGGTATACCTACCATCTCCCATCCACTCGTTAGGATCCCTGTTGAGTAGAATCAATGAGTGACTCTATGGATAACCTGTACTGGTAGTTTACTCATGCGTGGGGGTGGCTTCTGTGTTTTGGATAATGCAGTACAGCTTGTCCTATGTATGTCAGTGATGGGGTTCAGGTCCCTCATGTGCATATCTCCCTGCCATTCACATTGTACAAGGTACGGCATGTGCATTGCTGCCAGCTTGGACATGGCTTTCTACATCAGGCACAGCTTGTGTCTGGGTAGCCAGCATGGCAGTGTGTGGAGCTGAATTCTGTTTAATCAGGCGACACATTACATGTGTTCCAGCTCTTTGATACTCCTGGTAAGGTACTGTTGTGGACTTTACAGTTGCTGAATGTATCTGCTGAGGTACACCCCACAGGCGCTGTTGTGGTCATTTGTAATGCTGCTGAAAGATAACTGCAAAACCACAATGACCTCCCGTTAGCTAGATGTCATAACCCTCATGATTAGGTTGGTATACGGATTGTTTCTGTTAACCCTACAGCCACATTTTTGTCCAATGCAGGATATCTATCACCTTGTGTCCCCCATTCTGGCATTACATGTTAGGTATGTCATGGGTCGACACCTATGTGGGAATTGGTGGTCACTTACTGGATATCCACAGAGGCTGACTATACTGTTTTCACCATTTAACATGCTCACATGGCTATGGCACCAGTTGTCTGTTTCTATGTGGCCCTTTTATTGGATGCTTGTGTCAGCTGGTGTATCGGATATGTCAGGCGACTTGTTGTCCTCTACAAACATGTTCCAGCACAGTCCTTACTTGTTGGCCTGTACCTATGGGGCATATATACCAGATGGTGAAGGTCCCAGGACCAAGCTTTGTGGGATGCCTGTTATATGTGGTTTGTAGTCTGACATGGCTGCTGCATGTCTGACCATGTCAGTTCTGTCGTTGGTCTGGTTTGCAACCCCTCTCATGACATTGGGGTGTATATATCAGCTGGTGAGCAAATCTATACGGAACACATAGGGTATTGTACAGAAGGCTTTGCAAGGTCCAGCTACACTGTGTGGACCACATTGCCCTCATCACTGATTTCAAGTACTGTTTCAACTGAGTCACACATGTTTAGGGGTGGGGTCTGCACTTTGTAAACCCACACTGGGTAGGGTCCGGTGTCAATAGATCCACAATATCATTATGTCTGTGGTACATGCTGGTCCTTTCCATAGCTGTGCAGACCAAACCTCTCATGATTCTGTGGTGGTTGTTTTACTATCCATTCAGGAGACACCTTTGTTGAGAACACCCACTGTTGTTGTACACTGCTCTTTGGAGTGCATTACCCTGTGGTAAGGGTGACATAATGTCAGGGACGCGGCAGTCTGCTGGGGAAGGTATTTGGCATTATGGGGGTTTGCACTGCACATGTCAGGATGTATGTTGGCCATACCTGTGCGTGTCTGGTATGTTGTTTGTAATATCTGTGTGATCCGGAGCATATCCAGGAATCAACAACATGCTTACTACCATCATTTGCAACAGCCCTGGGGTTATCTGTAGTGCCCTGTACAATCTGTATCATAATGGGTTCATACTAGGCTACCCCCCTAGGGCATCTGTAAGCCTGCATGTCCATTTTGTTTGATGGATTCTGGGTAATTGTCTACACCTGTGTCAGTGCTAGTATGATACCAGGGGTATAGTGACAAACAGCTCAGAAGCTGACTTCACACTTCTTCGGACTGAGATGGTATCCATTAAGCTCACTGGGCCAGTGGAAACCACAACACACAATGGTGACTCCTGCACAGACACTTTCTACGGACATCTCCGAGTAAGCATGGACCATGCAATCACAAATGAGAATGAGACCCTCACCACCAAGGGAAAGTGGCCTGTCTGGTGGACCCCAGCCATAAACGAACTGTATAACAGATGAAGGATACTAATGCAAGACAGAGCTACATCTCCAGAATGTAAGGCAGCTGTGATCAGCAGTAGTAGAAAGCTACATTCTCACATAAAGACACCCAAGTTCAACTTGGGGACATAAATCACCACAGGCGATGAAGGTAACCACACTGCTTTCTTCAGTTATGTCTGGCCTGGGTGGGAACCCTCATATATGCTCAGATTTGGTACACAACAACTTATATTCCAGGGACCTGACAGATATTAGTGACACCCTGGCAGACCAGTTCAGTGCAATGTACCCCCTCCCTCACCCCCAAAACATGATAGTTATCACAGCTGTATGTAACCTCACTGTCATCCTGGATGTCCATGTGAGAGCCGCAGTCAGCAAAGACGAGTACACAGCATCAATGGGACCTGATGGTATCCCCAGTTGCATGCTATGTGAACTACAGATGGAGCTAAACCTGTATATGCAGATGCTATTTAACCTTAGCCTTGCTACAGGATCTGTACCTGAACACTGGCGTCACGGCAACAGTGGTCCCACTCCACAAAGGAGATGCCTCCACAGACCCTGGCAGCTACCACCACACAAGCTTAAACAGCCTTGTCTGCAAAGCTTTGTGAAGGGTCATTATGGAGCTTCCACACAGAGACATTGGTGTCCTACAGACCCTTGATCCCACCCAATTCAGCTTTGTACAGGGCAGATCCTGCGTTTTGCACCAAGTTGACTACTTTGAAACTGTCAGTAGAGCCGTTGATGAGGGCTACACAGTACACACAACCTACCTGCGCTTGGCTAAGACCTTTGACACAATACCCCACTCAGGCATCATAGACAAGCTCAACAGCTGAAATATAACACCATATGTCACAGCATAGGTTGCAAAATGGCTCAGAAACAGAATCCATAATGTCAACATTGCAGGTGCCTTGTCAGGTTCAAAGCCAGTCACAAGTGGTGTCCCACAAGGTTGTGTCCTGGGACCCCTCTTATTTGGTATTTACTTTTCAGATGTGAAAGCAAACATAGGAGGGTTGTGGCCGACAAAGTTTACAGATGACTGCAACCTGGGCACCATAGTGAATACATCAGCCAGCACACACATCCTACAGACTGCCGTCACACAGACAGATAGCTGGTGCTGGACTCATGGCCTGAAACTGACTGCAACTGATGTGTAGCCATCCCCTTTGGGAGGAACACAGTACCCACAGATCTGTACATAGACAGCAACCCAATGAGTACAGGAAACAAATCAGACAGCTGGGGACACATGTAGATAGTGACATCTCATTTGACACCCATGTTGCCAAAGTTGTTTGACAGACTTTCTATCTTGGCCACCTTATCATGGAGGGTATTCCATCCAGACCATAGGAGGTCATTGTACCACTATACTTCTCCCTTATCAGGCCCATGCTTGAATACAACGCCCCATTTGGTATGTACCTCAACCAGCACTTGCAGCAGCTGGAGAGACCCCACAAGTACCTTACCATGAAGATCAGGGATCTACAACACATGTCATATACTTCAAGAATAACTAAAACAAGCTTTTTCAGTGTCATACCACATGCATTACAGGTGACCTATGCCTGACATACAAGACCATGTCCAATCAGGATTTGGTAGACATGCTCCACTGCAAGCAATCCACATCCACCAGAAACATGGGAGCTAAAGATTTGAACCTCAGCACATACATGTATAGGACATGCTGAAGGGACAGAGTCATAACTCAGAGGCATCTCAAACTCTAGCAGAGTATCCCAGTTCATGTTAGACAGAGTACCTCACTGACTCTCTTCAAGAGACATCTGGACAGCTGCATGTGGACAGGGGCACAGACTAGACAGAGGCATAGTCACATTATTCAATTATGTAAGGTGGTCATAATGTGTCACTACTAAGTCAGAGGCACAATATTTCGTATCTATGCAGTACACATATTACCACTATGAGGGGTGGCAATAGCAATATTCATCAAGGACACCCTCACCTCATGGTTGGTGGCAACACACGATGCATTGGACACCATCCGGGTGCAATTAACCATAGGCAAGACTGCTCTGCAGTTTGTAGCATGTTACAGGCCATCCTCTGAAACTCAGGTACCTCACAGAGCTTTCATGAAAACAGTGGCAGGGATACATGTACCTGCAAACACCATCACACTGGGTGATCCCAACTATCCAAATATAGACTGGGATCAGTACTACAGCCCCAACACTCTAGCCCACAGGTTCCTAGAGTTCATACACTCACATGCCATGGAAGAACTAGTCACCATCCCCACAAGAGGAGACAACATAGTAGATCTCATCATCACAAACATGGGCTCACAATGTTCAACACCAGAGGTATACCCATCATTGGTGAGATCAGATCATAACCTACTCTCAGTGGAAGTCCACATCCCACCCCACCCCAGATAGAAAAGACCACAGTGCAGAACTTCTCAGAAGCCGACTACACACTTCTAATGACTGGTGTGGTCTCTCTCAAAGCCCCAAGCCAGCAGACACCATTACCCAAGCCACTGTATCACTTACAACTGCCTTCTACCAGCACCTTCAGGACTGCATGGATGAGGCAATCCCAAACAAAACACAGACTCATTGTACCAGAGGCACGGCGTCCAGTGTGGTGGACCTCAGCCATAAACAAGCACTACAACACAAGGAAGGAGGTACTACAAGATAGAGCGATATCCGTGGAAGGGTAGACACCCTGCTCAATATAGGTGAAACACTGAGTTCCCCATGAAATCATCCAAGGCGAATATTGGGAGTAAACCCACTAAGGACTCACGGGACAACCATGAGGCCTTTTATACATCGTTACACACCTGGGAGGAAACTCCCAGATATGCTCAGAATAGGCTCAGAATGCTGTAAATATCACTGAACCTACAGACATTGCCAACATACTGGCTGACAGGTTCAGTGCAGATTTCTCCCCACCCCTCCACCACAACTGGAGAGATATGTATGAAAGAGGATTGTAGCCCCAAACATCTCAAATGCTCAGGTGGGAACTGCTCTATCCAAGGGAAAGAACGCAGCATCCATGGGACCAGATGGTGTCCCTGGTTTTGTGCTCCATGAACTCACTCAAGAATTAAACCCGCAGTCAGGGCAGCTGTTTGATCTTAGCCTCAACTCAGGATATGTTCCCAAGGAGTGGCATATGTCAATGGTGGACCCACTTCACATGGGGTGCCTCCACCAACCACGGAAACTACCATCCCATCAGCTTGACAAGCAGGGTCTGCTAAGCTATGGAGAAGATCATAATGGAAGTCATAGATGAGGACATAGGGGACTTGCAGACATTAGATCCAACCCAGTTAGGCTTTGTCGAGGGCAGATCATGCCTTTTAAACTTGGTTGACTGTTTCATAACAGACACCAAGGCCATTGACAAGGGCAAGGCACTCCACACAGCCTACCTTGACCTGGCAAAGGCTTTCAACACAATACCCCACTCAGGTATCATTGAAAACATCACCAGCTTAAATGTGAACCCATACATCACAAGATGGGTTGCAAACTGGCTACGTGACAGAACAGACAGGTTCAGACTTGCTGGTGCCATGTCACACTCCACAACTGTCACAAGTGGTGTCCCACAGGGCTCAGTCCTGGGCCCACTATTGCTCAGCATCTACTTTTCAGAAGTACAAGCAAACACAGCAGGATTATGGCTGACAAAGTTTGAAGATGACTGCAAACTGGGAACCATAGTTGGACACCCATCTGACACAGACATCCTTCAGAAGGGTGTCATAGACACGGATAACTGGTGCCAGAGCCATGGCCTTACATTAAACACTAAACAATGCATAGCCATACCCTTTGGGAAGAACAAGGTTACCACTAGTTCCCATGTAGGTGGCAATCCTCTAAGCACACAGGAGGTTATCAGGGACCTGGGCACCCAGGTTGACAGTAACCTTTTGTTTGACACTCACGTTGCCAGGGTAGTTAGGTAGAACTTCTACATTGCCCACGTCATCATGCAGGGATTCACATCTAGATCCAGGGAGGTCATTGTTCCCTGTACTCTTCACTCATCGGACCATTGATTGAGTGCAATGCCCCATTCAGCATGTATATGACCCGACACCTATGGCAATTGGATGGGCCCACAAATTCCTCGACAGGAGGAGAAAGGGTCTCAAACATATTTCTTATGCTGCCCGACTGAAGGAATTCCAGCTTGATTCCGTGACTTACCGTCTGCTCAGAGGTGACCTGTGCCTGACATCCAAGGCCATGTCCAAACCTGAGTTAATGTACACGCTTCACCTCAAGACCTCTACATCCATCAGAACTACAGTGGCAGGAGATTTAAACCTCAACACAGATATTAATAGGATGTGCTGGAGGGACAGATTCTTCAACCAGAGAGTCCCTATGCTGTGGAACAACATCCTGGTACATGTGAGGCTGAGTACCTCACTGGCTTTGTTCAAGTGAGATCTTAATCAATGGATGGGAGATTGCAGGTATGCCCCAGGGATAACCTCAGTATCACTGCTTGTCAGAGGCACAGCAATATAATGAGCAAATTATCCGTCAGAGTGAAGGGGCGGCAGACTCCACGGAACTCTGGTCTAGGCTTATAAATGCCCTAGGGCAGATAGCCTAGTATGAACCTGTGAACCTGTGAACATAGGCCTGGGGCAGTTCCTGCTATTAGGACAGTGGTCTGCAGCAAGCTATATAGTAGTAGTCAGTTTTAGCCATTGGTGTTTGACCATGGCTAATGCATGTTGCTTCTTGTTGTGGTAACAACAGGGGTGTGTGGTTATCCATGCCATTTATTGGTAGTCACCCTCATTTTGTATCTTGTTCCATGTTTTTGCACATGTACATCACTGTATGAGGTGTGACCCTGGTAGTGTCAGGGTGCTGATGTGCGCTTTGACCCTGTTTTCTATTACAGCACTGATATGTGCATTCCCTATACTGTGTGCATTTACACTGCACACATCTTGCTGTTTATACCTTTGGCATTGGGTAGCATTACATCTAGGTTCCTATCCCTTGTGATAGCTATGAGGTGGGTTTGTGTTTTGTGGTTTATGATTGGTGAGGGTGGATGTTAGTCATGGTCCTCAGGTGTGCATATGATACATGGTGTTACATTACTTAACACATGGCATTCATGCCTCGGGTGGTGCTGCAGGGCTGCCTCTGTCGGATGCACATACTACACTCCCTGTACGTTTGGAAGCAGGTTGTGTCATGTTAGGCATCCCTGTTACTGTATGAGTGAGTCAGAGCTATCAGTCCCAGTATTCCTACTGACCAAGCATATGTGCTATGCGTTGCCTCTTTGCCAAGGCCAGGGCATACTGGGCACGCCTCCTTCTGCCTACTGGGACAAGGTCAGGTTGTTCCTCTTCCAAGTCACCCCCTGCCTGTGGTGGCCTTGGCAATGGTGGGGGGATGTTTGGCCCAGCCCTGTGCTGGTCCTGCTGCAGCTGTTTCCGCAGGATCATATTATGTAGCATAGCACATATCATGATCATTTGGGTACATGTAGTTGGTGTGTACTGCAACGCTCCACCAGACGTGTCCAGACACCGGAACCGTGACTTGAGCAGCCCAAACACACGCTCTATGATATTACGTGTTTGTGCGTGTGCCTCATTATGGCGTTCCTGTTCGAGTGTGTGTGCATTTCTGATGGGTGTCATCAGCCACGGCTCAAGTGCATAACCAGCACCCCCCACTAGGTGGCCGTGTGGGAAGGCCCCATTGGCAAATGATTGGTACAGCTCGTCAGATGCCAGATGTGGGAATCGTGGTAGCTCCCAGGGCAGCCAGCACACACATTCATTATTATGCCCTGGCCATCACACACGACCTGGCAGTTGATGGAGGGGTATCCCTTGCGGTTAATGTAGACTCTACCCGCTCACCGGCTGGTGCCTTGATGCGTATGCGTGCAGTCTATTGCACCCAGCACCTCAGGGTATCCCGCTATTTGCTGGAAGAGACGCATATTGCTGGCCACAACCTCACGGTCATTAGGGACATATATATGATCACTGACATGTGGTGACATGGCATCCAGGAACTGGTGCAGTACCCTGGAGGCTGATGCCTGTGATATCCCCATCATATCGCCAGTTGGTCTCTGGAAGGTACCTGTTGCTAGTATTCTTAGGCCAACACATACCTTGGTTTCCACTGGGATGGGTTCCCTCTGATGGTTCTGTGAGTGAGGCGTGGCCTGCACAGCTCAACAATGTGCTGAAGCAGCTCTCTGTCCACTCTATAGCTCTACTATCTCCAGCTCATGTAACCCATGGTAGGTGACCCTGGGCCTGTATACTCTTCTCCTTCTCCTCACTCTGGGTTGTCTGTCAGCATCTGCATTATCACCACCCTCAGCAATTCGCCTATGTCTGATTATAACAGCTATGGCAGCCCCTAGCATTTCTGCTCTGAGTTCAGCTTTTTTCAGTTTTCAATTCTGATAGCTTAGTTTCTGGCAGTATCTCTTGTGAGAAACAGCCTGCACTGCTCTCTGTTGTGTTTTAAGTGCTGGGTTGGGTTTCTAGTCTGCCTGTGTAATTGCCTGCTTCCAATTGTTTCCACCAATTAACTCCAGCAGTATTCCCTGGCAGTTTCCTGTATTTTGGTTGTTTCCTGCTTCCTCTCTGTTTCCTGAGGGGAGCAATGTGCACACCAGCTTAAACACGCTCACAGTCACTTAAACGCTGTACACATCCCTACACGGTGTTACACGCCAAGACACATCCTTACACGGTGTTAGCTAGGCTGATTCATGCTAAAGCCAAGACACTGCCTTACACACGTGCACGCCAGCGAAACCGTTGTAAACAGTTTGCAACACGCTCCCACATGTTGAACCTGCCTTACACTTTCGCACGCGCATGCACGTATATCAAGAAACTTTGAGTGTAGGGATAGCGTATGCCCTCAATTTCTTCACTTTCCTAGTGTTCTGTTGGGACACACCTCCCTCCCTGATGTCTGTCTGTCATCTCTTACCTTACATTGCCCTCCAATCTGGTACATTTCTTTATATCCTTCCCCATGATGTCACCTACCTCTTACTCTGTTCCTCCCCTTCTCTAACTCTTACACTACTCAGAAAGTGCTCATTACCTATGTGGCAGTGTGATTCAGTATTGTAACCCTCATTTACATAGGATTGCCTAGTAATGCTTAGTTACATATCTTACACGGAGCTTCCCCTTGACAACCACTAAACAGAGGCCATATTGTTTTGCTCTGCAAGTCCCTCCATTGACATTTCATGTAATACATAAATCCCACAATTGTGGGCTTATAAGCTTCGGTTTTCAGTTTTAGGTAGCGCACACCGTTTGCTGGTGCGCTTCAGTTAAACACATAAATCCGTGGGAAAAAAAAAAGTTATATAACTTTTTTTTGCAACACTTTTTCATGCCAATGGCCACATATTTGGCCATTGGCATGCTTACTGTAACAAATGCACCCTTTATTTGGAGCTGACATAGCTCCGTTTTAATTTTGCAGAAATGTACTCAGTTGTCAGCTGAGTACATTTCTGCAACGTCCGTTACACGGACTGGTTTGGGCTTTGTGGATCGCTCACATACCTCATTTGCATATCTTGGAGCTGCAAATGAGGTATTGAGCATTTCCACGCCCACTCCGTGTAAGAGACGTGTTAGCTGTCTCTTACACGGAGATTTGGGCTGTTGCTGAATCAGGAGGCTTACACGGAGGCTTACACTACTCTTAAACTCCGTGTAAGCCTTCCTGAATCTGGCCCAATGTCTTTGTATAATGGCACCATACTGTCCTTCCGTGGCTGGTGGTATCCTTCTGCCTTGTTTTGATGTACTGCGTATGCATATGGAACTTGCATTCTCATGCATGGCCAGTACAGCAATGCTTTGAAAATGAAGCAGCAGAGAAAGAAAGTCTCTGTTGCTCTGTTTTTGTTTTCTTTCTTTCTTTTTTTTTTTTTTTATTAAAAAAAAAAGTTTTGGCTACTTTAGGGTTTAAGACAGCGAGATGGAATGGAGAAAATGCAAAGAAAATCAGGTATGTGTCTTTAGTTTTAAATAACATACCTAATTTTCTTTGTATTTCCTCCATGCTGCCTCTCTTGTGTGTACTTTTTTTTTTTTTTTAATTTTCATTAAAAAAAATAAATAAATAACTAAAAGTTATGGAATATGTGAACAGAAAGATGTCCTGGTGACTGGACTTTTTTCCCTTGGTATATTCTAGTATTTACAATGGGCACGCTGGTTGGACTTGCCAATCAGCGTGCTCATTTTCAAATATTAATGGGCAGTCATATAATACAAGTTGTACTACTTTACATATATTTTCTGTTATATGGAAAACAAAAATAAAATCGTGTTAAGTTTGGTACAAACATATTAAAGAAAACAAATAGAGATAATTACAGGTGTGATAATTGTTTTGTATGATTTGAAACACTTTATACAGTTTCCAAAAATATCTTTGAAAAGGTGATGCAGGAAGATCATTTGGTTAAAATGGATAAGATATAGTTGTGAAAGTATGTACAGAGGTAAGGATGAGGAGAAGCAGATGATTAGTAGTTGTGACTCACTGAGTATATAAATACAAAAGAGACTGAGAAAGGAGGAGGAAGAAGGGTAAAAAAGAGAGAGTTGGGTGTAGTGAACATGTTAGGAGTAAGTTAGTGGTAGCAGGATTGTATGGCTAGACTTCTAATGTTCTTCACAGATTCATAGACTAGTAAATTCCAATGGCTGTATAAACCTATGTAGCAGAGGCTACGTTTGCGTTCACTTGAATGTTCACATTTTTTCATCTTCTCCACAGTGCATATCCTATGACCTATCACAAATACTCCATGTCCTTTATCAACTGCTCTGTCTTCATTAGCCAAGTTGCTCTGCTATAAAAGAACATGGACACACCCTTTGTTTTCTATGGCTCCCAACTGAAATGTTGGCACTCAAAATGCTGAGTGCCAACAAGCCGGAAAAAAAAGACTGAAACCCTAGAGAAGAGTGAATGTTGAAAATTGCTCTTCTCTTTTAAACTTTTTTTTTTTTGCATGATGGGAGGCAAGCCCTCCACACATCCCAAGCTTATATAAACCAACTCTGAGATTGCTAAACCTTGAAGAAAAGAGAATATTCTGAGAAATGGCATCTTGGAATTAGTATATGTCAGTCCATTCTTTCAGCCATTCTTTTTCCATATTTTGGGAATCATCCTAGCAGATCCTGTCATTTCAACTGGTTGTAGTTTTGCGCACCTTACTTTTTTAGCTTTACCTTTATACTGTCATACATTCTCCCTGACAGCTTATGCCAGTTTTCTGCAGTGCCTCTGATTGTCGCATTGCCCTTATCACTCAGACATCTTTTCTCCTCGACCTACACCTCACAGGCACTTTATATTAATATATACTATTTTCCCCTCTGTCTCAAAGTTCAGCTTCTTCTGATTTCTCCTATTTCCTCTCATGACCACTATCTTGCCTATGCTCCATTTTACCCCATATGCCTTATGTTTTTCATTCTATTCTCCAGTCATTTTCTCATATACCTGTTCAGAGTCTGACTGCAGTGCCAAATTGTCTGCATACAAGAGGTTTGTTGTTCTGTACCCACAAACCTGTCTGCTGATGTAGTCCATCACCATTATGAACATGAGTGGGATCGGTCCTGAACACTGATACATACCTACTCCCACTGGTATGCCTTGTTTGAGTCTGAGAACTGTCAATACATGTGTGAGTGGTTCCCTGTACATATCCTACTCTAACCTATATCAGTGTTTCTGGGAATTCAAACCATCACAGGTCTGTCCAAATCACATTTCTTAAGGTGTTTTCATTTGGTTTCTACAAGTCCAGGAATGTTCAGTTGGACTTTTTGCTTGTCTACAATTTCATCTCCAAATAAGTAAAATAAAATATTTCTTTCACTATAAACATTATGTGAGTTATCCATTACCTTGGTCTAAATTCAAGCCACTTATCTCAGATATTACTTTATACTGTTGGGAGCATTTTTTTAGTCACCCCTTCCAGCATTTATGCAGTGTGGCAGGAGATTGATACCTCCGTATTATCTGTATATGGAATATCCTCTAAGTTCTCATACACTGGCAATATAATGCTTATTCACTATTTGTCTGAGATATACTTCTCTCTCTGTCAGTCTGTCCATACTGTGATGATTACCCTTTAGAACCATTTTTTTTCTTCCTGTTTCTTTTCCTGACTTCATTTTCCTTAGTGCACATCATACTCCTTGTATGATGGGCTGTGTTTCCTCTTTCCTTATAAGCTGTGTGTGTAGCAGTACTTCTGTGGAGTTTTCTTCAGTCAGAAACTTTCTGAAGTCCTCCTTCTAGCTGCCCTTGATATCATCAGGATTTGTGAGAAGGTTATTGTTGGTTTTCCACATGAATAAATACCTGAGTGTTTCTTTATTTATTTCTTTCCTTATTTATTTATTTATTTAACATTTATTTACTGGGAAAGTCTGACTTGGAACAAAGCCAATTTTCAGCAGAGGCTGAGGGAGCAATACTTCAGATGCACGTCTTTATAACATGGGAGAAAAACGGAGCACCCGGAGAAAACCCACACTAACACAGGGAGGACATGCAGACTCCACACAGAAGGAACCCTAGGCAAAAATCAAACCTTTCAGCCATTATCTTACATCCTAAAAGAGCTTCCTTGTGCTGTCTGATGTGTCCCTTTCTAGAAGCTGGTAGAGTTTCTATGAAACAAAATATTTTGTGATTGTGGTTACTCTCTGAGTCTTTCTATTAGCCATTATTATTCTTTCTTAGCTTGATCCAACTTTTCTATGTCCAATCTCTTCCTGTACTCCACCTTTCTTTTGATAACTTCCTGGTCTTTTGCTAGCTGCCTCCAGATTTCCTTTTGTACCTTATTTCCATATTTGGCTTGATCATTTATCTGATTTAATAGCTTCTTACATGCTGTTTTAAAATGTTTTTCTTTAATGCCGTTTCTTGTTCTTCCTAAGGACCTAAAGCAATGATAAGTTCCTCGAATGTCTGTGTTTTCGTTGCAGTTAACCTCTATGACTTCAGTCTAGTCACTGTCTATTGACCTTAGTGCTTTTTCCGGCCACAGCTTGCAAAGTATTGTGTAGAACAGTGGTTTATACTGTGGAACAGACATTTCACTAAGAATTACTTTTCCGTCTCTGATTTGATTCCAGTGCCTTTCTAAGTTGCATGCTGGCCACTCTTTTATGTAATGTAGTGTGATTGCTTGTCTTCGAAAAACATGTGTTGCTCAGAATAAAAACCATCCGCACTAACTGGAATATATATTAAATCACACTGATCACATGATCTAATAAGAACCAATCCACATCACAGTATCATTAAAAAAGTAACTTGCATTATAATACATAAGATTCCAACATAAATAAACATACAACAAGAAGTGTAAATATAAATATGAATATGAATGAATATTAAAATCATACAACATTCATTAGAACTTTCTACCTTTTTTATCCTTTTTGTTAAAATCACATATACCTTTAGTGAAAAGTATAGGGGGATATTTAGTAACCTGATAGTCAGAGTCAAGTAAGGGGGAAGGTTTGAAAAAGCAATGATTATAACCTGTTGACAGTACAGTAGCAAGAGTAAGGACATCATAATCAAAAACTGGAAATTGTCTTTTAACCTCCTGGTTATTTCATAGGTTCATAGGGTCATAGGTGTTTACTAGGCTAATGACCACACGGGCCTTTTTAAACCTAGCCATGCATCTCAAATATCTGAGAGTTCTGATACCCCTGATAAGTGTAAGCATGGGCCTGAGAGATGAACCATTTACAGGTTACCTGTCTACATCAGAGATATAGGTGTCAAACCAGGGATCAATTTCTGGTTTCCATCCAATTGTCCAAGTTTCACTTGAATTGGATTAGGGACGAACTCTGCTTCACATGGATGGGGATCCTGTTCCATAGACAGGATAGTCTCTGGGATACATACATATCTCTCCATCAGATCCTATTTATATCACAGGCAAGGTTTAAATCTTTAGAATGGGTAATTCTGGTGCTGTTTATTTGGTGGATATACATGAACTCCATCAGAGTGGGGTCCGACAATGCCCTGTATGCCAGGCATAGATCTCCCCTCAAAAGCCTGTAATAGATACAATACAGGGATAGGGCCTTGAGGCAGTCTGCATAAGACATATTACTTACGCCCTGTATTCTTTTAGTGAGGTACCTCTGTGGATGTTCCATTTGTTGGATATGCCTGGTTAGGTACATACCAAAAGGAACATTGTACTCAATTATAGGTCTGATGAATGCTGAATACAGTGGAACAATGACTTCCTTGTACTTAGATGCCATAACTTTCTTTATAAGTTGTGCAACATAGAATGCTTTCCTCACTAATGTAAACACTTGATGATCAAAAGCTAGATTACTATCTATGTGTGTCCCTAAGTCCCTGACTACTGGGTCAACTCTAAGGGGAATGTTGTCAATATGATGGTTACCAGCGAAGTATGACTTCCCAAAGGATACTATTATGCATTTCTTGGTATTTAGTTTTAGTCCATGGCTCTGACACTAGTTATTTGTCTGTGGCAGCCCCTCCTGGAGAACATTTGCATCTGTGTGAGATTCAATGACAGCTCCTAATTTGCAATCATCTGCAAACTTAGTCAGCCAGAGACCACTGACATTGGCCTTGACTTTTGAGAAGTAAATGCCAAAAAGGAGCAGTCCAGGGACTGATCTCTGAGGGACTCCACTTGTGACTGGCCTCTTTGTAGAGGTGGGCTCCCCAGTTCTAACTTCCTGGATCCTGTCTGTGAGCCAGTTGACTATCCACCGGGTGACAGATGTGTTTGTACCTAACCTCTTGAGTTTGTCAACAATGCCCAAGTGGGGTATTGTGTCAAATGTCTTGGCCAGGTCAAGGTAGGCAGTGTGAATTATTGTGCCCTCATCTATTGTTTGGTAACCTTCTCATAGAAGTCCACCAGGTTGAGTAGGCATGATCTGCCATTTATGAAACCAAATTGGGTTGGGTCCAGTGTCTGGAGGTTTACCATATCTCTATTGATCATTTCCATGATAACTCTTTCCATGGCTTTACATATAAGACTAGTGAGACTTATGGGTCTGCAGTTTCCAGGGTCTGTAGATGGCCCACCTTTGTGCAGAGGGATGACAGTTGCCTTTTTCCATTCATGAGGCACGAAGCCTGTTTGGAGGCTACAGTTAAATAGTAATTCCAGAGGCCCTGATAGGTCATGTTTCATGCTATTTAGTAGGCATCCTGGGATATTGTCTGGGCCCATTGATGCAATGTTCCTGGTCTTAGAGAGAGCATTAAGGACCTTTTCCCTAGTGATAGTAGGGGAAGTTATAGTTTATGTTATTTCCTGAGGGAAGGTTGAGGTGGATACAAGACTAAAGTTGGAGCTGAATTTATCAGACAGGAGTTTGCTATATCTTTTGGCTCAGTGTAGGTGACTCCATTTACAATGAGCTCTGCAACCAATTGTGTTTTGCCTTTGAGGTTGCAGACATAACTAAAAAATGTTTTGTGGTTGTCCTTGGCCTGGGAGGCCAAACTTACCTCAATTTGGGTTTGGTAGACTTTATTTGTCCTCTCAGTTATTCATTTAGTTTAATGATAGTGCTTTTATCCTTCTGGGTGCTGCAACTCCTAATTTTTGCCAAGATTTCCTTCACTCTGTTATACATCTGACTGATTTTGTGATTCCACCAAGGTGGTTTATTTTTTGTGTTAGTTCTGTACTTCTTCCTGGTGGGTAAAGATGCCTCTATGCAGCTATTAACATGCTTGTAGAGGGTTACTATGAACAGTTCTGCATAGGCAGAAGTGTTCTCAGGGTTTATAGGGGCTTGAAATTTTGCCATGTTCTTATTTAATAGCAGGTGGTTAGCCTTAGAATAGTTCCTGAATATTCCCGGTTTAGCTGGGGTGGGGGGGGTTCACGTTTTATTTTTACTTCAAAGGAAACCATTTCTGGTAATGACCTTACCAGGGAAGGCATTATATTAGGGAGTGTGCAGCACTCTCCCATATTAGTGAGGGCCAGATGCAGTATGGTTGCACCCCTGGTTGGTGTATTGACTATCTGGTCCAGTGAGTTTGTGTTTCCAAAATCCAGGAATTTTTGTGCATGTACATTTGATGTCATATAGGATTCCCAGTTAATATTGAGATAATTAAAGATACCCATGAATATGGTATTCGGCTGGATGATTAGTGTTTCTAATACGTTTAAATACATGGTATGGGTTTTATGAATCATAGAGGGGGACCTATAGCTTGCAAGGAAGTGGTACTGGATTTTACCTATGGTGATTTGAACATGGAGCAGATCAAGTGCATTGTCCTTTTTGACTAGCCTTGAAGTATATTTATTTATGATTTAAATAGATACACCTCCACCTTTAGTCCCTGCCTGTGAAGTAGCTGGTCTAAATGTGTGGAAGGCATCATTACCCTTCACTGTTGGTGCGCTGTCCACGGCTTTAAACTAGGTCTCTGAGACTGCACAGACATCAGCATTCACTAGGGTAAAGAGAACTTTCAGAGAGTGGAGATTTTTGTTTAAGCACCAAAGATTGAGGCAGTAATACCTTTAGATTTTCTTGGTTTTAATTTACTATGTCAGAAGTACTTTCAGTTTGACATTGCCTAAAAAAGGCACTATGGGGGAAGACAATGTTTTAGCTAATATTTGAAAGACTAGAGGGAAGAGGTGCAGACCATCCATGGCAAAGCAGCATGGTCGGTTGACCATCTCCTTCCATGCTGACAAATATTGCACCCCCTTAGAATGGCACCAGAAACTAAGCCAATTATTAAAATCAATCATCTTTTGTTCATATTGTGGCATCATACTTGGAGAATGTAAAATGCTGCTCAATGCTAGGCTCATACCAGCCTGAGACACATATTCCATAAGCTCTATAATGTCTCTCTTCCTATAGTCTAGGGAGGTATGTCTCAGGTCATTTACTCCCACATGGACTATGACTGAATCATATTGGTAATTGTGATCCAATGACCTGAGTGCATGCATAATGTGGGGGATCCTAGCCCCTGATAAGCAACTGACCGTAACTTTTTCCTTACTCAGCCTGCTGAGTGTGACATCAGTGGGTATCACAATGGAGTCTCCAATGACTAGAATGTTGGATTGTGTGGTGACTTGCCTTATGGGCTTAGAGGTAGAGGCTCCATGAGAGGTAGCTCTATGTGTTGATGTGGGTGTTGTTTTGAAAGACTGTGTTTGGGGCTGCTGAGGGTATTTCTTATGTGTACGTTGTCTAGGAGGACTTTGCGGTTTAGGAAGGTTGCATGCAAGTGCCTCAGTATATGGGGGTATATATGTCTACTCTGAATTGTGCATGTTGAGTGCAGCATGTGTACTACTGACAGACTTATTGACATTGGGAGTGACATGTGAATACCTCTCTCACATACTGTATCAGTTTGAGAATTAACTGGTTATCAGTAAACATGAGGCATTTTCTACATTGCCTCAGGATGCTCATATCTACCAAGATGGCAACAGAGACAGTAGGAAAGTTCATATCAATGGCAACAGACCCTTTTTATTGGTTAGGCTGTTGGAGTGAGAATATCAATCACTGTCAGGAGTATCTAGTTTGCAACTATGTGGAAAGTGCTTATCACTGCAAAGTAGTCCTGAGTCCAACTCGATATTATTTCTTCCAAGTTGGGGGGGGGGGGCACCAACCTTTGTGTATAAAAATGGAGAAGTATTAAAGTATTATTGATAATGTTGGTCTAGTTAAAGAACTATATGGTTTGAACAAATGTGGGGCTTGCTATCAATGTAGTTTTATGATGAAGCTTGTCTTAATTTAGTATACCATTCTAGGACCTTTAAGAATAATGTGAAATTTATTTGTAACACTACTGAGGTGCTGTACATTGCTTTATGTTTGGCTTGTCCTTATTTTGATGTTGGCAAGACTGAGTGCCAACTTAGAATTAGAATATGTAAGCATACATATGACATTAGGGAATGTAACTTGCATTGGCTTGTTATTCTGCACAATGCAATGATTTTAAAAAATATTCCATAAATTAGTGAACGTTTCTTATATGGAGAGGGTTGGACCATGGGAAGCATTACTTGAATCTAACAAATTATACTGGCAATTTAAGTGAAATGCCACTCTGTCCCCTGGTTTTAATGATAAGATATCTTTGAATCTTATTTTAACCCTTAAGAGCTACAGGATTTAATAGGTATATTTCTTGAATATTTAACCTTTACATACCACTAATAAGTTGTTGGCTTGATTTAAATATATTTAACTAGTCTTTTTTATAATTGTGTATGCTTTTTAATATTAATTCATATTCATATTTGTATTTATACATAAAATAGTTTATACCTGTGTATGCATATCTATGGTGTATAGGGTTATTTATGTTGAAATCTTATGTATTATAATGCATGCGATTTTTTAAAGATACTGTGATATGATTTGGTTCTTATTAGATCATGCGATCAGTGTGAGTTAATATATATTCCACTTAGTGTGGATGTTTGTTTTTATTCATAAGAAGTTTGTAGAACTTAATATTTTTATTAAACTTATTATCCTGACATGTGGTCCATACCAGCATTTTGTGGTATATTTTACTCTTTTAAACAGGTTGTGGTGTGTTTGTTTTTTTTTTTCCATAATAAATCTTTATTGTTATATTATTTTCAAACACAAATAAGAACAAAAATAACATATATTCACAAATCAAGCATTAACTAATATCACTAATAACCACACTCTATATGCAATATTTACAAGAATGCTTCCATGTAATACAGTTAAATATAAAAAAGCATAAGAATAAATGCAAGTAATAGACAGCTGATTACTAAATTCTCTCCACACACATAAATAATTATTAATATTTCCAAGTTGAAAATACTATGCTAGTATAATATTAAAAATCTGTTCCCAAATTTTTGGATTATTATCATTTTTATTTTGTGAGTTTAATAGTAATTTATAAGCCAATATATGTTTTTTCGCTAGAACTCTAAAGTTCTGCCATGACGTTTTAGATGGGTCTAACCAATCTGAAGCTATTTAAAGCTTCATTAATAGAAAAATATTAATATATATAATAATTTGTGATTTAGGGATCTCTCTCGGGGGAATATGCAGAATCATAAATTTCCATGATAACGTTGTACTCTGGCAACCCACCTTTTGAAGTTGGATCTTAAGGGAATTCCAAAGTTTGAAAATACATTTACAACTCTAGAACATATGAAGAAGATCAGCTGGTTGATTCTTACAGTATGGACAAGTTGGTGAATTTTTGGGATTAAATTTATGCAGGGTAAGACATGTATAATATGCATTGTTCCAAATCATCAACTGGATATATATTAATTTTTGAAGAGAAGTAGATTTGATGGTCAAGTCAATTGCTTTTAACATATTACTTCTATCTGTCAGTAAGATTTTCTCTTCCCAGTAGTTTGATAACAAAATTTTATCATGAAATTGAAATTCTTTAATTAATTGATTTGCTGTTGTGATATATTTAAGATCCTGTTGGAGAGTTTGACACAACAAAGAGCATCTATTAATAGCCTCTTCTTCCAGTTTAAAACTTTTAAAATAGCTTATAGTGAGTTCTCTAATTTGCCTCAGAATAACCAGATAATTTTTAGGTAAGTTAAGTTCTTGTCTTATTTGGTTGGCCGAACTGTCAAGATGTTTATATATATATCAATCAAAGTTAGATTAACTATCAATGGAAACTTGTTGAGATCAATTAGTTGATTATTCAATTTTAAATTAGGATTCTTATGAAAAGGTTGAAAAACCATCATATGTTGAACCATATCTAATAAATGAAATAAATTATGTAAAGAGAGTATGTTCGTTTTGATGTGTTCAATAATCCTATAGAATTTCAATGTATCCTTACCTAAAAAAGTATTGCTTTAGGATTGATATTTAACTTTAGAATATATTTATAATTCAGAACTACCCAAGGTAGTGTCCACTTAGTATTATTTATATAATAATTGGCAATTCTTAAAATTCTATTAGAATTTACAATTAAATAATACATTTCAAAATTAGGTAATTCCAGTCTTCCTCTATTTTTTGGGGTCATTAATTTATCATAAGATATCCTGTTTTTTTGGTTCCCAAATGAATTTAGCCAATTCTTTATGAATCCGTTTAAAAAACGACTTCGAAAGTAATAAATTGGATGACCTAAAAATAAACAGTAATCGTGGTAATATGTTCATTTTGATAATTGAAACTTTTGCTAATATTGGCAGTCGTAAATTTTTCCATCTCCCAAAATCAGAAATTATTTGTTCCCAGATTGCTTTAATATTATTATTATAAAAGTCTTTATTATCAGTAGAGAACTCAATACCTAGATATTTAATATTTTCTTTAAATGATTCATGTCCCACTATGGCACTAAGGGCAATAACGAAAAGGGTTTAGGCGTCTTTAAAGGGAAGGTATTGTTTTGTTTCAAGTTAATTTTATAATTAGACACTTTTGAGAACTCATTGACAGCCTTCAATAATTTTTCAGTATCTGATAATGGAGATGCACAATAAATGCTAAGATCGTCAGCAAAAGCTGCCATTAATATTTTAGTTCCATAAATTATTGGGACATTATGATAAACATTTTGTTTAATATATAAAAACAATGGTTCAAGATAGATATTAAATAATAAATGTGACAAAGGGCAACCCTGGCATGTTCCAGTCCTAATCTGTATTATTTTAGAGAAGTTTTTATTAACATACAATGTAGTATAGGGATTACTATATAATATTTGTAACATTTGGACAAACTCATGTGATATATTAAAATACGGTAAAAGATCAAACAAGAAATTTGTATCAACCCTATCAAAGGCTTTCTGGGCATCAATTATAATGGCATAAATATTTAAATTATTTTGCTTAGCATGCTCTAACATAGTATGTAGTGTGAGTGTATTATCACTGGCTTGTCTACCTGCCATAAAACCAGTCTGTTCTTTAGAAATGATATGAGTCATGATTCTCTTCAGTCTAGATGCTATAATAGAGGTTAGAATTTTCCCGTCTACATTTATTAATGATATCTGTCTATAATTATCTGGATTTTGAGGATCTGAATTGGCTTTATGTATAAAAATAGTTTTTGAGGCATTAAGGTGTGGATCATTAATTTTATTCCTAATTATGTAGTTAAACACAACTGAAAGTATCTTACCGAAAATATCTGTAAATTTTTTATAAAATTCCACTGTCAAGCCATCAGGACTTGGTGATTTATGTGATTTCATATGCTGAATTACATATACTATTTCTTCTTCAGATATCGGTTTAACCAAGTCATTTTGAATGTCCTCTCCTATTGTTGGAAAGTTAATTGACTGTAGAAATTGTTCATAATTCCTGTTAGGGGTCATATCCTTTTGTCCAGCATAAATATTAGTGTATATTTTCTCAAAGATATTAAGAACCTCCTCAGTTTTAGAATATATTTTATTATTAAATTGTATTTCCGAAATCTGCACGATTGGTTTTGTTTGATTAATGATCCTAGCTAACGCTCTCGATGGTGTTTGAACATGACTGGCATACCTCACTAACTTCTTGTACTCTTGAAATGTTAATCTACTATTCTGAAGTAAAAAGAGATCCTTTTGACATTTAATCAGTTCCTTCTCTGTTTGCTCATTAAAATCTCTAATCAGTTCTTGATCAAGTAATTTAATTTTTATTTCTAAAGTTTGAATATCTTTGTTTAATATCTTTTTATAATAAGATGCTTTTTGCAAAAGTGTCCCTCTTATTTGAGTTTTAACTGTTGCCCATTCAATATCTGGGGCAAATTGTTGTTTCCCTAATCCAATCAATACGTCTTTCAGGTACTTTGTAATTTCCAGTATTATAGCCTCCTTATTTAATAGATTTGGATTAAGAGACCAATTATAACCTCTTTGTCTCAAAGTATCTTTTACCCCCTTAGTAAAACTCAACAAAATTTTAGAATGGTCTGATATATAACGGGCATGTACCATAACTGTAGGTTCTAGATTGATCAATACTCTTGAAATCAGGAAGAAATCAATTCTGGACCACATTTTTTGACATGGGGAATAAAAGGTAAAATTGCTTGTACTATTATCATTATTCAGATAATGAAATGGATCATATAATTGAAAGTCTTCTTTAAGATCAATCAGTGCTAATAGAGCATGCTTGTTAAATGCTCTTTGTGGACAAGATCTATCCAACTTCGGATTCTGGTAGGTATTCCAATCACCTCTAACAATTACATAATATCTATCAAATTGTGTTAAAATTGAATATAGTGATGCTATAAATAGTTGTTGGTCATTACAGGGAGCATATATATTTAAAAGTAAAATAGGTTTATCAAATAAGGTAGACGAAAGAATAACATAGCACTACCATCCATTTTTATCTGTATTAGTCTCTAATATATTTTCTTTGTATTGATCTTTAATAATTATGGCTACCCCAGCACTATTTGACTTACCTTCAGATACTACTACTTCTCTAATCCATTTCTTTTTTTTAACATCACCCCATTGATCATTCATTAAATGTGTTTCTTGGAGTAGGATAAACCACGCCTTAGCCTGCAACAATACATGTAACACCAGTTTCCTCTTCTTCAAGTTCTGGAGCCCTTTAACGTTCCATGAATCTACTTCCCACATTTCAAAGATTCACTGTAAGATTAAAGTCTTGGAGAGAGAGCATGGAAAAAACAAAAAACAGTAAATTCAAAACCATACATAATCTGGAAGCAATCCTTATATCCCGTCCTCAACCAGTGCATACCCACTCTAACCCCGGACCAGGAGATGAATAGGTCCTGTATAATATAAAATGACAAAGGGTTTGAAAGAAACAACAGATATAAAAACACCACTATGTAAATTTTCACACATGTATCACAATTAAAACCTATAAAACCTAACTTCACTATGACAAAGCCTAAACTAAACATTGCCTAGCAAACACTGCCGTAAACTCCATCTCTTTGGTTAATTACTATTTAAACAAATCAAATTAAAAATGTAACAGTAGTACATGTAAAAAGAATAAAGTAAAAAAAAATAATGCATTTCAGTAGGTTATAATAATGCACTTTCACTATAATAATGCACTTTCAGTTGGATTAGCTATCTATACATAAACCACATGCATTAAAAGAGAGAAGAGAAAGAAAAAAAATACATACTAGTATATAACCCTATATTAAAGCAAATAGACAGCAAATTTATTAATATCCTTTGTTATACATTCACCTTATACTAGTTTCATAATAAAGCAAGCTTCTAACTAAATAAAATAATGAAAATAACACAAAACATTAAAAACTATACTGACAGGTTAAATAAACATTGCTAAATCCCTGCACCCTCTCTAAATAATATAACTGCAAAATGTTGACTGAAAGTTAATAAATGAAGTTCCTAACAAGTTCCTATGTGCTTAAATTATTATATAACAGTGTTATTTAATGTTCAATAAGCAAGAGAGTGTTTAAAACAGTTCTCTTCAGTTTTCCAAACCAGGAAGTCCTGTAAAATGCTCGCAACGGGGGACCACTTTTGCAGATGGACTCCCGGAAGTGCCACAACGAAATCTACACCCTCAACAGCATTTTAAGCACTTCTTGTCTTCCTCCTCATTGAAAACAGTTCGTAGAAGCCATAAAATGTCAGGAAACAAGTGCAGGAGATCAAGATAAGGAAAAGCAAACAGTTTTATTGCTCAGGAATAGGCCTAAGCTTCACAAATGCAAACAAAAGATTACCCAGTCCTCGAAGCACAGTAAACATAGCAGCATGCCAGTACCAGCAAAAGTTCAATTCGAGTCTCTGATGCAGGTAAAGCCTTGAAAATTTTAAGAAACAGATTTCTTGCCTCATTTTTGGTGGAAACAGAATGTTTAGCCCCATCCACTGTGAATATAAGCATATTAGGATATTTCATTTGAAACTTCATTTGTTTGTCAATAAGAAATTTGCAGTAAGGAGACAGAGACTGTCTAGCCTGTCTGATCTGTATAGGTAGATCCTGTGTCAGAGATATTTTATTGTTTTTCCACATAATATAGCCTCCACCTTGTTTTGCAGTAATAAGTATTCTATTTACATCTTGATAATTAAGCAGTTTAACATACACAGGTCTAGGAAAATTAGATGCTTGTACCTCTCTCAAAGCTCTGTGTGCTCTTTCCACGATGATTTGTTTCACAGTATCAGAATCATTTAAAAGCACTGCAAATATTTGTAGTATGGATGGAATCAGTTCATTATACTGAATGGATTCAGGAATCCCTCTGACAATGATATTGTTTCTCCTGGATCTTGCTTCTAGGTCTGTAAGCTTACTTTGTATAGCCTGTATATCCACATCATGCAGATTATTTTTTTTTCCAGTAAAACTAATTTGTCCTCAGTATCAGAAATTCAAGCCTCCGTCTTATCCATTCTCTCCAGCAACTGAGTACATGAAATTCCAAATGATTGTATTTGACAAGTCAGTTCTTTTAAAGCTTCTTGTATAGGCAGAAGTGCAGTTTTGATATCCTCCATATTTAAAGCTTGATCAGCTTTAGTTTTAGTCCCTAGTTCCTGTTGTTCCTGTGCTTTAGTAATTTTTTGTCGTTTAGTAGTCACATCTTTTTCTGGTGATTGCAATTCCGATAATTTTGTTTTGGTCATAGTTATATCCATGCTTTTGTCTTCTTTTGACATCTTATTGGAACATAAAAAGTTGCAATATAAAAAGCACACGGTTCCTTTGTGTATTCCTCTCTGCAGAGCTAGCTAATCTGTTGTAATCCAATGAAATATATTCCTTTTTTCCGGTTTTTCTTCTCAATCCAGGATAAATAAGTGTAGTTAGAGTAAGTTTATCGAAGTTTTGATGTTGAAAACTTTGTAGTATCCACTCAGGGTTTTGATTTCCTCAGGTTAAATGGAGAGCTACAGTTCAGCAGTGTTCACAGAATGGCAGCCATCTTTGAATGTGCGTGTGTTTGTTTTTTGCTTGTGACTTGTCATATCCTTGATATAGGTATTTGATAAGATAATGCCTAACAGTGAAATTGAAGGAAGTGAGGGTGATATTATGTTGTTTCATTTTGCTGACTTGTACCTATTTAAAAAAAAATACTACCAAGACAACTGATAACACTGAATGACAGAATATAACTATGCATTCAAAAGATCATGTGTATTAAAAGCTTTTGTTTGGTCTATAAGAGTATCCGAACAACTTCATTGTGGTTTTGTGTAGCATATATTAAAACAGGCACCTGTAAAGGCTGTGTTTGTTTCATTTACTGGTCAGAAGTCATGTTGTTTCTCAGAAATGTGTTTATAGTTGTTTATGTTGATAGGAATTTTGATTGCACATATTTTTCCAATATTTTTGATAAAGAAGACAATAATGCATAGCTTTATAAAGGCTTAGAGCCATGTCTATGCAGCAGCACTATATGTGATCTTTTCCAGACAGATGGAACAAGTATTTCCTTAATAGTGCAGGTAATCAATGTTATCAATAGGTAAGCAATAGCAGATGCTGAAAATATCAGGAGGACTTTCTATGGAATATTTTATTGTGTGATACTAATCCGGGTTATAGTTTAAGACATTTTTAAACTTAATTCTTTATAATAGTGTGGCCAACGGAGACTGGGGATTCTCTATTACATGAGATATTATAAGAAAGAAGGTTTATATAAGGTGTCATTTGTCTGACTAATCTAGAAAAGTGAGCAAAATCTGATTCACAATTTACTCTCAGTTTGTCAGATCCTTCTTCCAGACATTAGGACATTGGCGGTGCATTGATGCAGCGGTGGCATTGTCATCTCACAGTAAGTGGTTCTCCAGTACGATTCTTGCCTGGAGTGCCTTCTGTGTGGAGTCTGCATGTCCTCCCTGTGTTTGTGTGGGTTTCGTCCAGGTGCTCCAGTGTCCACCCACAGTAAAAAGACATGCGTCTGGAGTGTTTCCCCCTGGGCCTTTGCTGAAAATAGTCTATGTTCCAAGTCGGACGTTCCTGGTAAACAGACATGAAATTAAATAAATTAGAGTATCACCTGTTATTTTGCAATAAAGTTTGTAGAAATGTTTATGGTTTACTAGGATACTTGTGTGCAATTTAAAAATATATAGAATCAAAGCAAGGAGGCAGTTGTCATATCCCTTTAGATTATTCTGTTTATAAAGAAAGTATATCTTGGCCTGAGTATAAAATAAATAAAATTCTTGCTCCAACATTTATTTTAGATGTGCTGCATTTCTAACCTCATAGTCTACAAAATACCTAAAGTACATGCCAAGTAGTAGGTACATCTGATAAAGAGTCACCTAAAAGCATTTTTTTCATCAGCAAATACTATATGATATCTTGGATATTTTCTTGATCTTTCCCAACTGATTTTGTGAGAAAAGGAGATTTTCTGAGCAAAGCTGCCAGAGATTTTAGACCAATTCTGAACAATAACAAAGGTAAGGGAAACCCCATCTGATCCTTGGCAGAATTCAAGTCTATTGAGAGCATATCAGTGCATCTGAATGCCAGTTTTTAAATCTTCTTACATATGTTTTCTAAGGAGTATATAATGTGGTCAGGTGGGCTACAGAGGTTTAGAAATGTAAATAAGTTATTCTATTCAAAAAGACTAAAACCTTGACACTTAACTACATTCTACCAATTCCATCCAGCAAATCATTCTCAAAGAGTCATTCCACATTTCTGTTACCATCTCCAAACACTCCTGTTGTGGATGAATATAAATGGAAGAAGGTGATTAAGTCTAATGAGCGATATTCACATAACCAGTTTAGAATCTGTGTTTGCAAGTATGACAGTGCAGCAGCTACTTGATGGTTTAGGTTATTTTCAAGGTTTTAATATATTGGATAAAAAATGCCTCTTTTCACATCAGGAGTAAATTACAATATTCTTGGTTACGTCACATACCTGAAAGAGAACCCTGATAGCTTGGGGAGGAAGGTGATTAAATACTTTGACTGGAAAAGTATCTGACATTAGTATTTTAATGTTTTGGTAGCTTCAGAAGGAAGCTGATTAAATACTTTGATTGGAAATGTATCTGACATTAGTATTTTAATGTTTTCACTTTGGTGAGCTGCATCTCTGTTTCTGTTTTTAACATGTTCTCTGAAGACTCTCTTCTGAAAATATAGATATTTTTGTGAATCACCCTATAGGTTAATACTTTTCCAATAAAGTTTTTAAACACATAAGCTTCACATGTCCTTATTATATTGGGGTTTTCTGTTTATTACTGTATCTTAATATGAGAATTTTGGTGTATAAGCATGGGGTTCTGTATCTACCCACCTCTTGATATATACCCCTGAATTAACTTTTTGTATAATACCACACATTATTGCCACCTGAGTCAACCTAACTGTACCGTTTGTTTTTTTTGTTTGTTTGTTTTGTTTTTTTCAGTTCAAAATGGTCTGTATTTTCTCCTGTTTTTTTTTTTTTTTTTTTAACTTCTGATGTAATCTTCCATAGAAAAGCTTCACACCCTCACTTCAGTGAAGGCTACAACATTTACTCTAGAATGCAAAGTTGATGCTTTTAGCATTTCTTAACGGCACTTGTCTGAGTCTTCAGATAGGCATGGATTTTACTTTTATATTTATACCACATTAATGTAGAAGGTTATTCCAAAGTATTATGTATTAGATTAGGAATTGAATGCATGCAGTTCTTTCACTCTGAAATAGCATGAAATGTATGCAGTATAATTTTACTTATTCTCCATCTTATACCATGTAACATAAGAGAGTCATGACATGAAGGCACGGCCATGTGTGCTAGACTAGAGTCATGACATGAAGACATATAATTAGAGTCACCATTAAAGGTCAAATTTCTTCTCAGCACCTTGAATGTAGTGAATAAATATTTTGCCTTCCGTAACCTCACCCCATATTTAAATAACAATCAATCAAACAATACATCAATAAATAGATAAACAAACAAACAAATAAATAAATAAAGTAACAGGGCTTTCAGCATATGCACGAGTGGATGACAGGATTTGTCTGGGTATCCTGACCTGCCATTTAGATACAAATAATAAAATAGTTTTAAACTATATTAACTTTGTCACACTGTGTAGCCCAAGTCTGTGAAACTGATAGGAGGGCAGGTAAGGCTGTAATAAGCACAGTCCATGCAGCCTTTTAACCCAAGAAAAAAAGATAAAATGCATCTGCAACATCACATAATCGATAGCAAGGAAACAAGATGATAACACAGAACTGAGATCACCACCAAACATATTTACATAGAGAAAGAGAGCCACATAATAGTAACATACCACAATTCTTGTTAGAATGTAAGGAACTACTTTGCCAGTAGCATCAGGAAATATGTAAAAAGCTGTTATATCAAGAAGAAATGCTGGAGTAAGGTCAATCTGTTATGACAGGTCAAGGTCTGTGTTTACTAGGGCTAGAAATGCGAATGGGTCATGTATTGAAATACATTTCAAAACAGCCACTTTAAAAATCATAAATTTGAAAACAGGAGCAAATGTTCAAGCCATCTCATCTCTGGTATACCATAGAACTTGAAAATTAAAAAAAGATATATCATTTTTGCAGAATTGTCACACTGTGATTTTTGAAAAGGGATTTTGGCCCATTGGAGATAATAAAAGCACATACTTACCTTTTATCCAAACCTGTAGAGTAGTAAGCCTTGACCTACTGCAGAGAAGTTTTTATCTTCTTTGCAGAAAGAAGAAATTCTAAATGCAGCTTGGGTTGTAGGTCAGGTGACAAGTCCCTTGTACTATAATGGAGCTTGAATTTTTTCATCCATAGTTATTAAGAGTATTGTTAGATCAGTAAAAGATCTTTCTCCTACTGCTTGCCTTGCTAAACAGAATAGTTTTTTTAGGTGTTTGTCCAATATTTTTTTAACCTTTGTGTGCTGTTTAATAAAGAATGGCATGTATTAAAGGAATCGGATTATGAGAGGGAAGATTATAGAATATCCAACCAAGATGTGAGTGAGATTTGTTCAGAAAACTACCCATGCTTTCTTGACTCTTACTTTGCTGATAAACTGATGTGTTATGAAGAATCCAAGATTGGAAAGATCTACTGTACTGGAACAAGAGAGAGAGAGTGAGAGAGAGACATTTCTTCTCCATTAGCTGGTATGGAAGTCTAGCTACCTGGACAGATGAAGGAGAAGATAAATGACATTTTAGAGGCTCTTTGAATTTAATGAGATTGTATCTAGGGGTCTTTTTCACTCAATTTCACCTTTCTTTGCTCTTATACTTTTTGTAGTCTCTTTGACAGACCCACAAATTTAATGATATCATATCCAAGGGTCATTGTCACTCTATTTCACCTTTCTTTCCTCTTATACCTTCTCTTTTTGAATCCTCATTTTTATTTTTGATTTGAAAGTAGGCATTAAAACTCAATCTAGATGAAGATAATATGATGGCTTTCCTTTGAGACTCAGTGTTTTTTCTTCTCAAGCTGTGAGATATGATGATTTTTTTCTCAGACGCTTCCCAGGTATACGATGAATACAAATAAGATCACAGTCATGTCTAGTATGTTATTTGACCACTAGAGAAATGCAGCTCATTTTGGATGGAATGTGGAATGTATCCAATATCTGGAGATTGAAATATGACATTCATTTTGGTTATCAGATCCATACATTTTAGGAAACCTATTGTAGTAATAAAAAATATATTTCAATTTAGAAGGAGGTGTGCTTTTCTGTGGAGCAAATTTTACTTACTGTGTGTTGACATTGTTTCTAGAGATTGAGTATACCTACATCTGATGAACAGAGCAATGGTTGTTAGTAGTATTATGGTTTATATATTTGCCTCAGAAGACATGTTCCATGTCTCACATTCATTTGGTTCATTTCAAGTTTGAGCTTAGGACTACATGACTAGGATGAGTATAAAATTATCACTCTGAAAGCTAATTGGCTGCACTGGCAGGATGGCACCATACATATTCTTAGGTTCATAGGTAGGTACTAGGCTATTAGCCCTAGGGCCTATATAAGCCTAGCCAAAAAGGTACCCTGGCTTTTTCCACCAAAGAAAAATATTTTCCTGTGCTCCTGTCAAGCAGAGTCACAGAAGTGATACCTGGGGTTAATTTCCTATTTTCCATCCAATCATCAAGATTTTTCTTGAAGAGTGCTAATGAGAAGCTCTGTTTGACATAGATAGGTAGTCTGTTCCAGAGTATGGGAAGTCTCTGTCTGGGACATGAATCTATCCCTCCCGCATGTTCTGTTTATTGTGGTGACAAGGTTTAGGTCCCTAGAGCATGTAGCATGGAGGGATAGGGATTTTTTTAAGTGGAGCATGTCCAACAGCTCTGGGTTTGACATAGCTTTGTATATTAGGCAGAGATCAACTCTGAGTAGGCGATATGCAACAGAGTAAAGCTGGAGTTTTTTGAGACAGTCTGCGTAGGGCATCTGTTTGAGGCCAGTAATCCTTGTTGTGAGGTATTTCTGTGGCCTTTCCAGTTGTTGTAGATGTCTTGTGAGCTACATACCAAAAGGGGCATTGTACTCTATAATGGGTCAAATGAGTGATGAGTAGAGGGGAACAATGACCTCTTTTTTTCTGGATGAGAAACCTTTTGTGATGAGGTGAGCAACGTAGAATAATTCCCTGACCACTGTGTCGATGTGATTATCAAAGGAGAAACTACTGTCCACCTGTGTCCCAAGATCTCTTATCACACTTTCGGTGTTAAGTAGACTACCACTTATGTGGTAGTTCATGGGTACAGAGTTTTTACCAAAGGGGATGACAATACACTTTTTGGCAGTTCATGGGTACAGAGTTTTTACCAAAGGGGATGAAAATACACTTTTTGGCAGATATCAAATAGGAGAGGACCCAGGACTGACCCCAGTGGTACTCCACTTGTCACTGGTCTGAAGTCGGATTTGGAGTCTACTATTTTCACAGTGTGGGTTCTGTCCATGAGCCAGTTGGTAACCCATCTTGTGACATAGGAATTTATGCCTAGTTTAGTGAGCTTATATGGTGTTGAAAGCCTTGGCGAGATCTAATTAAGCTGTGTGAACCACCTTACCCTCATCTATGGCTTTGATGACTGCTTCAAAGAAGTCAATCAGGTTTAGGAGACATGATCTGCCTTTTACAAACTCGAACTGGGTAGGGTCCAGAGTTTGGAGATTACCAATGTCTTATGAGTTCCATGATGATACGTTCTATGGCCTTGCAGACCAGGCTCATCAGGCTAGTGGGGCGGTAGTTCCTGGGGTCTGTTGTGGCTCCCCCTTTGTGGAGTGGGATAACCATCATGGTGCGCCATTCAGTGGGCACAAAGCCTGAGATGAGGCTATGATTGAATATGGTACTTAGGTAGGCTGCCAGTTCATTCTGTAGTTCGTGCAGAATGCAGCCTGGGATATTGTCAGGTTCCATGGATGCTGTGTTCTTGGCTTTGGAGAGTGTGTTTTTTTACCTGTGCAGCTGCGATTACAGGAACTTTGCATTCTTCCAATATAGAGCTGGGCCCTCTAGGGGGTGATAGAGGGGTAAAGTTAGCACTGAACCTATCTTCCAGGATGATGGCAATATCAGTTGGTTCTGTATATTTAGTGTCATTGTGCTGTAACTCAGAGCAGATCTCAGTGTTGCCATTGAGATTCTTGGCATAACTATAGAATGCTTTGTGATTGTCTTGAGAGTCAGTTGCAATTTTGTTTTCGTAACTAGCTTTGGAGGATTTTATGAGGGATCTCAGCTTCTTACTGAGGTTGACCAGGGAGTTCCTACAGTCATGGGATTTTACTCTTTTTTTGTAACAGTTTCTTTCTTCTGTTGTAGAGTTTGCTTATGGCAGAGGATCACCAGATTGGCTTCCTGTTTCTGGAGGATACCATCTTGGTTCTATTAGGGATAGTATGATCCATGCACTCATGTAAGTGCTTATAAAGTGCATTTATGTAGGATTCAGCAGTCATACCTCTATTGTCCGTCTGCATGGGTGTCATGAAGTTCACCACTTCTGTCTTAAGAAGTGTGGTTGCCTTTGGATAAGTTTTTTATGGTGGTTTCCCTAATTGTGGGTGGGGGAGGGATGTGAATGTATAGGGTGATTAGCTTGTGGTCAGATCTGACCAACAAGGAATTGACATCTGGTATGGAACACCGGTTGCCCATGTTGGTAAAGACCAGGTCTAGGATATTGCTGCCCCTGGTGGGGGTGTAAATAAGTTGACCCAAGGCATTGGAATTTATGAATTCCAAAAAATGTTGAGCAAAAGGGTTGGTACATGAGTAGTTTTCCCAGTTAATGGTGGAGTAGTTGAAATCGCCCATTATTAGGGTGTTGGGTTGTACCCTAATACTTTTCAGTGTATCAAGAAATGAGGAGTGGGAATCCTGGGGCATGGTCGGGGGGTCTGTAGCAAACTACAGTTTGGATTGTGGTCTTGCCCAGAGTTAGTTGCACTTGGATAATCTCGGATACAGTATGCTGTGCAACTAGCCTGGAGGTGTGGATATCCTTAATGAATATGGACATGCCTCCACCTTTAGTGCATTGTTCTGGGTTAGGTGGCCGAAAGGTGTGGTATGAATTATAGATTGGTAATACAGGGGTGCTCTCTGGAGCTTTGAACCAGGTCTCTGTCATTGCACAGATGTCGATGTTCTCCATTTTAAGGAGTGCCTCGAGTGAGTGCATTTTGAGGTTTAGACTTCTAGCATTGAGTAGCATTACCCTCAGATTTTGCTTGCTTGTACTTCTTACGGTGGTGAATTTGTCATTTGACCTTGCCTAAAAAAGGCACTAGAGTGTTGGCAAGAGCCTTAGCCAGTATCCGGAATTTCAAGGGTGACAGGTGCAGGCCATCTCTGGCAAAGCATTGTAATCTGTCGATCATGTCGTCCCAGGCAGACAAATACTGGATCCCCTTAGAATGACACCAGAAGCTTAGCCAATTGTTGAAGTCAATCATTTTGTCCTTGTACTGTGGTATCATTCTGGGTGATGGCAGGATGCTACTCAGTGCTAGGGTCATACCTGCCTGGGCTACAAGATCGGAGAGCTCCTCCATGTCTCTTTTCATGTAGTCCAGGGAGGTACATCTCAGGTCATTCACACCAACATGGACAATGACAGTGTCATATTTGTACTTGTTGTGGAGTGATCTGAGGGCATGCATTATGTGGCGGATCCTTGCACCTGACAGGGAGCTGACAGTAACTTTCTCCTTGTTTAGCCTGGTGAGTGGAACATCAGTGTGCCTGACTATAGAGTCACCTATGACTAGAGTGTTGAGTACGTTTTTATACCTTATGGGCAGTGGTTGAGTGGCACACTGAGTTTGTGGGCTATGTGTCATTTGGGTTGTGTTGGGGGGTGGAGATTGCTTAAATTTCTGCTTTGGAGGTCCCTGATGCTTGGGCTGTTTTTTATTGGGAGCCTCCATGAATGTAGGTGTGTGTTTTGTGTTTCTATGTGTGTGTTTTGGTGGTGTAGGTTTTGAGGGACTATGTGATGACTGCGGTGTGGTGCAAGTGTTTATCTTCTCCTCTTGACTGTCTAGTCCAGTCTTGGGTGAAGAGAGCTTTGCTTCCAGTTTGGCTATATAAGTACATCTCTCACAGGTTATAGTGTTAAGTGGTAGTAGGAGAGGGTTGTCTGTGTACATGAGGCAATTGCTGCATTGCCCCAAGATGCCCAGATTCATCAGGTAGACTGGAGAAATCACTGGGAGCTGACCCTTAAACATGCCTGGATAGGTGCTTATTTATTAAGTACTAAAATCTGCTTTCCTCTAGACAAGTGAAGAAAGTTGAGTGCTGTAGTAATTTGCAGCTTATTTAGTGCTCACGATTTCTGATTAAGTGCGGAATTCAAAGAAACAGATTTCAGTGCTGAAACTAGAAAACTAGCTAGTTCTAAGAAACAAAATTAAGCTAGAATGCTTCCCTCCAATACAGAATGGCTTGGGGGCTCAGAAGCTTACAAACAGTCTACACCACTTACAGGAAAGGCAGGAAACAAGCTTAATTTTTTTTTCTTTCCCAGATGCTCTCTTTGTACACAGTAGGAGTGCCTGAAATTAGAATATGATCTCACTGCACTCAGTTGAGTGAGCAAATGAGATGGGCCCAGAAGGAGTATCCAAACACAAATTTACAAGAGGGGCGGGCAGTTTCAAAGCCACCAAGAGTAACACCAAAACAAAACCAGGAAGCGTGGGTGGGGAACTAACTGAAAAAAACAGTCATAACTTCCAGTTGAGTTAATATTACTTAAATTCTCTTATACGTCCAGTTGAATACAGCTAGATCTTAGCCGGCCAAAGCTCAGGTTTTAACAGAAAATATTCAAAAATGTACCACTTAAATAGGCAGTAACAGAATATCAATGAATGAGACTATCCCTAACTGCAATTACTGTCTATGCAGGAATTCTAACAGGTAATAAAATCTAGGAAGCCCTAACTGAAAAAACAGAGTCAAAACTTCCAGTTCAGTTAATATTCAATGTAACAAAAATAAATCAATTAAAATGCTGTATTATTTGAAAAAAGTGCAGATAAAAGGTACTTAAATTCTCTTATACGTTCAGTTGAATACAGCTAGATCTTAGCTGGCCAAAGCTCAGGTTTTAAGCTCAGGTTTCCATATTCATGGAAATGTTTGACTGTATTCTAATTGTTGGTTAGAATGGAGTTTTGAGAAGTAGAATTTCAGAGGAGAGGTCTTTTCTCTAAGGATAGTGAATATACTCAAGTGGTATTACACATAGTAAACATGTTGAGACCACATCTTAGTTGTCAACTGTTTTTGCTTACTTTTCACTTGTTGCAACAATATTTGAATCAGCATTGTCTGGATTTAAAACACCCTTTTGGATTATTTGAATTATAGTATATTGAGGGCAGATATTCATTTTTAGTCCTTGTAGAATTTAAAACCATTTCAGGAATTAATTAATTCTTTTCAGTTGCCACATACTGAATTTTATAAATATCTTTAAATGTGTCATATAATATAATGCACTGATCCATTATCTGTCTCTTTTTTATCTGGGGAAGCTCCTATATGAGGGTTGCTGTCTTGATTAGTTAGAGGTCTTATGGTAGTTGAGGGATGTAAAATTAAATAAGATTTGAATATGTGAGAAAGGACTATAGTAGGAGTTTAGAGGAGTAGCATATTGAGTGACTTCCTGGTTTATGTTCTGATAGTACTAGGATTATACAAGTTCATAATTTTATATATTCATCCAGCCTGTGTTCAGACCTGAATGTCATCAAGAAATCCAAAAATGCAGTACTATATATAAACTTCTTAACTCCCACTGATAGCTGTAACCTTAGGTTTGCCTCCATGCAACACATTATTATAGTGTGCTAACCCTAACCCTAACTCTATCTATACTCCTAACCCCGATCCTACATATAAGTGTAATAAATCCACTTTCTGTAACATTATCACAAAACAAGACAAATGCGCACACACACACACGCACACACACACACACACACACACACACACACACACACACACACACACACACACACACTCCCATGCACATATGCACACAAAAACATTCACTCAATTACAGATGAAGGTTTTGCCATTAAAATCCACTCTCACTTACCTAACATTTGACATTGGATGTTTAATCATCTCAAGTGCTCAGTAAAACATGTATTCGGTCAATTCTAATACTAGAAAATCATTCACATATTTTGATTTAGACTTAGAAATGGTTATATATGATTGTTTAACATGTTGCTAAATTTCTTTTTTCATATTGTGTTAAAAATTTCTTTAGAAAGCAAAAGTGCATTTAGTAGCAAAATGTAACATTTTTAGATTGGTGATCTAGCATATTTTGATTTACCAACTGGTTTGATCATCTGATTACACATTTATGCATATACGTTTCTCTACACATTTTTATTATAGATTCTTAGGTTATATGTGTCTTCCTTTTCTCCCCTTACTATTGGAGGTTGCACAATGTGGAGAATTTTTCTTGGGTAGATGCATTTGGGAATTATATAAAATTAGCTACCTGTTGGAAAGTTGCATTAAATGCAAGGTAAAAAGGGATATGCAGCTACAACTAAAAAAGGAGCTTGTTTTATGAAGAACTGACATTCCAAATGACATTCTAAGTCAGGAGAGTCCTCAATTCCATTTCTTAGAAATTATGGGGCAAAAAAAATACTAACTATAAACATAAATCATCTCCCTTCACAGATGTATAGATGTGGAGTAATAAACTATATCTCAAAGTTTATAATACATTAACTGCCGCAAAGATGAGGTAGAATGAAAATAAAATCATAGCATATTAGACCAAATGCCTATTAGTATGGGATTGTAATTTTGTTTTCCTTGTTTGTGACTTTAGAAGCCGAGGCTAAATCTTTAACTTTATTAATGGAGAAGAGGTTCTTTCTAATCCATCTTATGCACTATACACATTATAATTGCTGAATTTGCTGGATTCATATCTCATGGGATCATTGGCAATGGGGGAGATTGTAATATAGCATAACTATTCTCAACTTTTTTGTATGAAACATAGTTGAATTCATTTTTACTCAAATATATTCTATATTTCATATTCTAGAAATGTAGGTAATGAATAAAGTAAAACTGATTCAGTTGAATAACTGAAAAAGCTATGCTGCTTGAGAATTGCAAAGATATATATGGAAGTGCATATTGATAATGGAAAAAATGATGAAAAAACTAATCATATGTCAGATATCTTAGGTTCATAGGTTCATAGGTTCATACTAGGCTATCTGCCCTAGGGCATTTATAAGCCTAGCCAGAGTGTGTTTGGCTTTCACCACCCATTTTAAATGAATTTTGCTATGCCCTTTTTTGAGGTTAGTATACTGTGCCTCTGTCTAACAGTGACACAGAAGTGATACCCGGGGTAAACCTATGATCTCCCATCCACTCATCAAGATTCCTCTTGAAGAGAGTCAATGAGGGACTCTGCCTAACCTGGACTGGGATTTTATTCCAGAGGGAAGGAAGCCTCTGGGTTATGAATCTGTCCCTCCAGCATGTCCTATTTATTTCAGTGCTGAGGTTCAAGTCTCTCGAGTGCGTAGCTCGATGGGATTTGGATTTTCTGAGGTGCAGCATGTCCATTAATTCCAGGTTGGACATGGCTTTATACGTCAGGCACAGATTGCCTCAGAGCAGGTGGTATGCCACTGAGTAGAGCTGGAGTTTATTTAACCGGGCAGCATATGGCATCTGTTTGAGCCCTTTGATCCTTTTGGTGAGGTACTTTTGGGGACTTTCCAGTTGCTCCAGATGTCTGGTAAGGTACATCCCAAAAGGGGCATTGTACTCAATTATGGGCCTGATGAGGGATGAGTAAAGAGAAACGATGACCTCCCCTGATCTAGATGTGAATCCCTTCATGATTTGGTGGGCTATATAAAATGTTTTTTCTAACCACTTTGGCCACGTGGTTGTCAAATGAGAGATTGCTGTCAACTTGGGTCCCCAGGTCCCTAATTACTTCTTCCGTACTTAATGGATTATCACCTATGTGGTAATTTGTGGGCACTTTGTTTTTGCCAAAGTGGATGACTGTACACTTTTTGGCATTTAGCTTGAGGCCATGGCTCTGGCACAAGTTGTCTGTTTCTATGAGGCCCTTTTGTAGGATGCTTGTGTCAGCTGGAGAGTCGATGATGGCACCCAGTTTGCAGTCATCTGCGAACCTGGTCAGCCACAGTCCATCCGTGTTAGCCTGTACCTCCGAGAAATATATACTGAACAAGAGGCGTCCCAGGACTAAGCCTTGTGGGATGCCACTTGTAACTGGTTTGGAGTCTGACATGGCTCCAGCAATTCTAACCATGTGGGTTCTGTCCTTGAGCCAGTTTGCAACCCATCTAGTGACATAGAGGTTTATATTTAAGCTGGTGAGCTTATCTTTAATGCCCAAGTGGGGTATTGTATCGAAGGCTTTTGCAAGGTCCATGTAGGCTGTGCGGACCACCTTCCCCTCGTCAATGGCCTTAGTGACTGTTTCAAAGAAATCGACCAGGTTTAAGAGGCAGGATCTGCCCTTAACAAAGCCGAACTGGGTATGATCCAGTGTTTGTAGGTCCCCAATATCTTTATTTATGAGGTCCATGATGATCCTTTCCATAGCTTTGCAGACCAAGCTAGTCAAGCTTATGGGGCGATAGTTTCCAGGATCCTCTGAATACAATGTATTTATATGATAACTAGTCTTACACTTTGAAAAAAAAAAAACATAGAACAAAATTTTATAAGCAGGTTATGCAGCTTAGCTACCACCCCAACTAGTCTACCATTAACATTTTAAACAACTATATACAATATTTACATCATCCTGACATCAGTAATATGTAATAGCATAGTAATAATATTCAATGCTCTTAATTACTACACAGATGTAACAATATCTAGTTATTAGAGTATATCTGTTGATAGTTGCAGAGTGTCCATCAATGATAAAACTTTTTTCCATGGGTTGTTTACCAATAGCCTACGATGAATCCTTAGTTCTTTAATTTTGATTTCCATCAAAACTGAACTCCTCAGTAAAGCAAAAAGTCATCCATGTTTGGTGATGTATTTGAATTCCCTTTTCTATTTATGCATTCCCAAAGAAACTACAAGTATTGTCCATAATAAATGCAGATTTGTTTTATTCCAATGAGGATCTTCTTTCACATTTAACAGAATCAAAGATTTAGATAGAATAAAGGATTCATTGTATGAGGCCTGTAAGAAGTTATTGATTCCATTCCAGTATGGCTTAATTTTAATAGTCATAAAAATATAATTCCAGTCACCTCTTTATACCTGCTCATATCTCCAATATTTTCCATTTGTGAAAGAACTGATTTTAGTAATTTTATCTGGGGTTAAAAATGTTCTATGTAAATATTTCCAGTTAAATATTTTCCAATACCTTGTATTAGATGTGTGTTTTACTGATAATAAAAGATTTGATTTGATTTATTCAGATAGATGTAATGAATGATTTTAGATATATACTTCCAATAGGATATTTTAGGTACAGTTTTGTAAGTTATTAATTCTTTATATAAATGTGAGATACTATTTTTCATGTTATGGTCATTATATAAAATTTCATATAAGTAATTTATAAGTTTTTGTGTATCTTTAAAGGAAAAGTTATTAATTACTCTGCGTAAATCTTGGGAGTACATTAAGATGCTTTGTAGAGTTAACCAGTCCTGTAATACGATTTCATAAGTTGCCTTTATCATTTGTATATCTAGACCGTTTAGTTCTTTAATGCATTGCTGCCTACATTTTTTTGTTCCCAAGAAGTACTTATTTCTCTATATATTATGTGAGGATGTTTTTTTTTGTTATGATAAATGAGATTAAAAGACTGAACCAAACTTTTAAATCAATATTTATGTTAATGAATTTCCTAAATTAGTTGAAGTAATAACTAATCAAATATGATTTGGTGAGTTTTGTTATATTGCATTGCATTTTAGTAAGTACCAAGGTTTATTAATTTTATCTAATATTGAAAATGTTTTTGATTAAGTAGATGCATTTGTTAATATAACAGTTTGTAATACTTTCCAATTGGCAGAATAATTAGGATTTATCCATTCCATAACATATTTAAATATGGATGCTTTTATATATGATTCAATGTCTGGAAAATTTAGTCCTCCTTGTTTCCATGGCCTAATATGATATATTAAGGCTACTCTATTTCTTTTAGGAAACTATAAGGATTTTAATAAACTTGGGTTTATCTCTTTAAGAACATGTCTCTCAGGAAGCAACTGAATTGCTAATGCTACATATAAAATCTTAGGTAGTAAATCTATGTTTGTTAACTGTAATCTATCTTCAAAGGTCAGTAACATTTGATTCCATTTTTCCACAGATGTTTAACGATGTTGTTATAATTTATTGATATTAACTCATTTAAATCCTTGGATAAGATTATTTCTAGATAATTTAGAGTAGATTCTTGTTTCCCCTGTGATATGATTCTCCTTCACTTGTATTTCTTTCTTTTGTTATTTAGAAATAAAAATTTTGATTTTGATCTACTGAAGTGAAGACCTGAACTCATATAAAATTTCTCAATTGATATATCTAATTCCTCTAAAGTTTCTTTGGAATTAGATAATGTTAGCAATATATCATCAGCAAATAGCATTATTTTAGAATTATATTGGTCATAAACATCCACCTCCTCTTATTTTTGAATTATTATGTATTGAAACTGCAAGAATTTCAATAGCCAATGCAAACAGAATAAATGATAAGGGACAACCTTGCTTAGCACCTTTCTTATATAGACAGATTCGGAGGTGAAAGGGCCTAATTTGACATAAGATAAATTATGTGTGTATATATATATATATATATATATATATATATATATATATATATATATATAGGGGAACACTTTAGATTCCCAAACTTTTGAAATACCCAATTTCAGAATCCCGAGATTATAAAGCCAAAAGCTCAAAACTCCAAAACCCAGAAGTGTGAATTTCAAAATCCAGAAGTACGGAGATGTTGAAGTAGTGCTTCTGGTGTTGCACTGTGTGAATGGATAGCTGGAAGTTCAATTAAATATTTATGTTTAAGGGTTTTGGTTAGGGGCCTTAGAGTGTGTCAGTGTGTTTTGTTGCTGTGATGTGTGTGTGTGTGTGTGTGTGTGTGTGTGTGTGTGTGTGTGTGTGTGTGTGTGTGTGTGTGTGTGCAAGGGGAATGTAGCTTGTATGGTGGTGTTTTCGCATTTTTGTCTGTGCAGTGCGATCTTGGAGTTAGTATATTTAAGTAGGCTTGTATATAATAACGGTTTGTGCATTTCTGTGTGGGGGGAAGGTGTATTTATGTGTATGTGTGTGGTGTATGGTTAGTGTAGGAGTCGAGATTTTAAAATTCATGCTCCTGGGGTTTCGGGATTTTAAGGTTTTGGCTTTATGATCTTGAGATTCTGAAATTCAATATTTCAGGATTTTGGGGTTATAAAGTGAACCCATCTATCTATCTATATATATATATATATATATATATATATATATATATATATATATACACATATATATATATATATATATATATATATATATATATATATATATATATATATATATATATATATCGGTCCATGTCAGCTGGACGAAAGCGCAGGTAAATGAAGACCACATCACCGAGATGACTTCGCCAACAGGACGAATCCCCAACAACATTAAGTCAATGCATTACGGAACAGAATACATTCCTGTTTCTGTAATAGCACTGAAAATGACATTACAACATGTATAGCAGCACCCCCATGTGGGGGGCTGTGACCCCCTACAACCCCCTTCTTAAATATACCAACTCTGAGATCACACTACATTGAGGGAATGGGATTAACTCCCAGTCCCCACTACTTACCATTGTTGGGGATTCGTCCTGTCGGCAAAGCTGTCTCAGTGATGTGGTCTTCATTTACCTGCACTTTCGTCCATCTGACATGGACTCATATATATATATATATATATATATATATATATATATATATATATATATATTCTTTGGAGGTGAACAAAAGAAGGAGGAAATTCTAATAATATTTGAATTTTAAATAAATATTCACAACTTAAGGAATCAAATTCTTTCTCTATGTCTAGCCCAATTATCAGTGTTTCTTGATTTTCCCTATTTAAATAATCTGTAAAAGTGAGTATCCTTTTGATATTGCTGTGGGTGTGTCTATTGTGTATAAACCCATTTGACTATTATCTATTATTTTAGATAATGGTATTTTTATTCTATTTTTTTAATTTGTCATAAATATCTTATAATCATTATTTAATAATGATATAGGCCTATATGAGGTACAAAGATTCAGAACTTTATTTTCTTTTAAGACTGGAGTAATTAAAGAGTATTTCCAAGAAGAAGTATTATTGCTTGTGATTGGATTTCTAATAAAGTTTTATGAAGGAGAGATATTACAGTTGAGGGGAAAAGTTTATATATCTCTGTAATTATGCCATCTATTCCTGGTGCATTATTAGTTTTACTTTATTTTATCTTATCAGTAATTTCCTTATAAGAAATGGATTTTTGTAAGTCTAATTTTAGTTCTTTAGGAATTTGTTTTTATATTGATCAAAACTGTATCCAAATTTAATTGGTCAGTATGTTATTTCTCCTTTTTAAAGTGTTCCATATAGTGATGTCTGAATGCATCAAGAATGTCTCCAATATCATACACTTTCTTTCCCTTCTTTTCATGATAATTATTGTAAATGTTGTTAGCTTTGGAATGTATTTTAACTCTTGTAGATAAAATATGTAAATGTCTAGGGGAAGTAGCCAAATAATTTACTTTTAGTTTTTCTAGTGCTAGATTAGTTTTTTGTGTTCAAATTTCATTTTATTTCTTATTTAATTCCTCTATTATTTTTTAATTTCTGGATAGTTTTGATGTTTTTCAGATTTCACTGACAAAAGTCTAGATTGTAAGTTTAGTAGTTCAGAATCCCACTCTCTAACTTTGTTTTTGTACTGACTAGGGGGTTTATCAAATATATAAGCTATTAATGAGTCCAATATCATGACTTTGTTGATTTCTGTTGTATAATTAATATCTAGGAAGAACAGTAGTTCTGACAACAAACAAGGCTTAAATTCTTTAATTTTTGTAATATATGATGGGATTCTGGAAGAAAAGATTAATGGTTTAAACTTGATTTTAAATTTCAAAATTAGAGAGTTATAATCTGAAAAGGGGCATGACATTATTGAGAAAATGGTGATTTTTGAATGTAAATCATAAACAACAAATATTTTATCTATTCTATTTTGTGTACCAAATCTATAATCTTGTTGAGAAAACAATAATGATTTATCTTCTTTCAGTTTAAATGTGTCTATTAAATGAAATGATTCAGTCCATTTTTTTAAAGATTTTTATATAGAGGATGTACAAAAAGGTATCATATTGGTAGTTTCAGAAGTGTCTAAGATACAGTTGAAATATCCTCCTATTATTACAGTACTCTTATAATTACTGGAAATAAAGTTTAAGAGCTTTTTGAAAGTTTCTACTCCAATTCCAGGGAACCAATATAGATTGACTAATGTCCATATTCTAATGTTAAATTTAACTATGACAAAAGCTATAATACAGTCTTTAGCTTCATATTTATTAATAACTTCTGGAATATTAATATTTTTTCCCATAAAATTGCTACTCCTTTTGTCCTAAACTTAAAAGAAGATTGAGCTAAGATTGTATATTCATTAGGATTTCATGCATATATATCATTTATTATGAAATGCATTTCTTGAAGGAAGACTACTTGTGCTTTGTTCAATTTTAGATATCTCAGTAAATTAGATCTTTTGCTTGGATTATTTAAGCCATTAGTATATAAGGATAACAAAGTTAGATCCATATCAAATTGTTATTAGAAAATTACTCTCTTTTATATTGGTTGCTATTACACAGTTTTCTCTGATAACAGTAAACTATATGTTGATATATAATTATTTAGATAGAAAAGTGAGATTTATTTCTTTTATGAATACAGATAAGAATAAAATTGAGTCAGGCTTAAAAGGAAAATTTTTAAATAATAAATTAAAAATGACAGCTTTAAATTGAACAATATTCCACTCTAAAGGTGGAATGTAAATCATTCCTAATCTAAAAGATAAACATAGGTCTATTAGATTAACCCTCTTACCTTTAGCAATCAGAAACTACTAAGCTCCATAAATTAAACTATTAAATGGAGAATAATTTATACGAAAGAAATATAACATTCTAAAGAACCTAGCATACCAGGAAGTACTAGTTTTTATAATATAATCAACAGTCTTATTAAGTTAAGAAATGCCTGATAAGTAAATACCTATATGGAATTCTCAATTTATAAGAAGTACATTTGCATAAAGATGATACCTTAAATATGAGTCAGAATAAATTATCATTATATTTAAATTATTAATAATAACTAAATTGTGCTAAAGAATGTATCTAATCATTCTATGTTAAGTCATTTTTGTAGCTATATGATGTCTAACTACCTATAATGGCTCTATTAATAGATTTTTAACTATAATCACATCTGATTAAATGTTAATATTCAAATATTGTAGACAAACAAAACATATTATAATCCTGATAGTATTCAAAAACTGATGTATATAAGCAGAATCAGAATAACACATTAAATTACATGTATACTCATTTAATTTTTCTTAAAGTATTTTATTTTCTCTTTCTTTTCTTTTTTTTTTTCCTTTTTTTTTTCCTTCCCCATTTCCCTCTTTTCCATATCAGGTTTATAATAATTTGCATTCGTGTATCACCTGCAATAGTTCAAAAGTATTACATCAATATTCCATAGATATGTTAATTTATATAAATAAGTAATCCAAAGGCAAAGTAAGCAATAAGGAGGATATTTGTTTGTGCAGAAGATAATAACCAGGTTATCCACTGTAAAGTGTAATTTGTACTGCTTGTTGAGATGATGTTAATGAGGCTACCCAGAAACAAAAACTGTATAATGCATTACTATTAATTAGTTAATGTATGTTCAACTGCAGTGTTTATTGTTTTTCATCTGCAAATGTGCGCCCATAAATTCCTGCTCAACTACTGCAGTGTCATACTAAATTCACACATCAGTGAATCTCATATCACAAGATAAAAATCTATCTGCATACCAATTCTGTATCTGGAAGAGTTCAGAAATATTATGGTATATCCCACATTACTGCTGTGCAATGGTCTGATTTTAAATCTTACAGGACTGTGACATGTGGATAAATGTAATCTGACATTTATGACTGAAACTGTATTTGCGAATCAGAAAAATTGAATTATGAAGCAATACATCAGAAAGTTATATAATGTATGAAGCTTATGGGTTTACCTAGTTTGGCAGCAAAATTGCCAGCCCCTGCTGGGAAGAAATACTCTTGGCAAAGAAATGAAAGTGGAGCAATCCAATTTCTCGAACTTGATAAAAATGTAATAGGGGTAGCTCATTAAAGTGAACTAGGTATAGCTTGTCCCACAAATATACAGGGAATGTTGAAAATACTGACAAATATAGTTTCTGCAGCTTCACATTAGAAACATGTACATTTTCTGTTACTGAAAGCAACTCAGCAGATGAGGTTCTATATATAATGAAAGGCCACTATTTTAGGAAAGATTCTACACTACAAACTATGCAAACATTGTAATGTTCAAGTAGTCAAAACGTTTTGTAAATATCAGCTACAAAGAGTTAATGTTAATGAAAATGTGATATAATCACCTGTGAGCATTCCAAACCAAAGAAGTAAAGAAAGAAAGCAGTGTAATTGATGAAAACAGGACAGAAATAATATTTATCACTGACACAGATGCATAGATATCCACATTGTCACAGTTCCTGAAAGACATAAAATTATAAAATATCCCAGTATGCTAGCAGAAACTTAAATACAAGTACATGGAAAATGCAGTACATTATTTTTCTTCTACAGCAGAGAGGTTCCAACTGTAACAATTGTCAGTACATTGAAAGCAATCTACTAAAAACACTAGCTGATTTTGGAGGAGCAGTGCATTTTTAAACCAGAGACCATGGTCTTCTTTGGTGTCAGAGTCAATAAATAGCAGCATCACATATCGGTCTTATATGATATTCGTGACAGCTGAAATTAATAGTGAAATAAATTATTACTGTTACTAGTTTTTTTTATGACTCTGAAAAAGGAAACTTCTACTTTACCCTACCAAAAAAACAGTGGTCGATTGCTATTTATAGTCTTTGGTGGCATTGAGTCTTTACTCCAAAACATATAAAAAAATGTGAGACTTTTAATGTATGACTTTATCATTTAGTCATCCCTTCCAATACACAGACTATGTTATAAATTAGTTATTAGAAGATACTAAATGGGAAGGCTCAGTCTTCTGCAGTTACCTTTGAGCTCAGTACAAAAATGATTTTACTTTAACATTTAATCAAAAATCACAACCTAAAGTATTATAAATTAAACCCATTATAGAGTCACATCTCCTAATCCTTAGTTTCTAATATACAGAATGATCACACAAATGTGAAACAACTGACTCACAAATTCAAATTTTACCTTGTTAAACTTGCTTTGCCTTTTAGTCTTTTCTTTAATTATTTAGTTTCAGCTGCATTAAAAACTATCAATTTAATTTTACTGTTTAGCAATTAACTGCCCAGACTCACCACAGAAAGTTTTGCAGAGCAATTAAACTTGATGTCATTGTTTCCTGTTAACATGGCAACCCAGACAGTAATCAGGTACTGCCAGGAAGCAAGTGAGATAAAGTGGTCTAGAGTGCTTGTGAGACATTCCAAATACAGAAAGCTTCACATTGCACACTCACCAATGCCATCTTTCCCTCCTTTTTAATGATGTGGAGAAAAAAAATTAAAACAATCAGTGACAAGGCTCAGGCAACTATTTCATATCCTGTCTAACAAGTCTGCAAGCATGACAGCGCTAACAGGTGATAAATCAGCTTAAAGCAATCAGGAACCGCCAGCAATTTAATAAAGCTCAAAATGTAAAAATATTAATTTAATAAATTAATCAAGTGAAACAATTAATTAAACCAATCAAAAGAAAGCAGAAATGTGTTCAATAATGAGACCATGCATGCCTTATTTTACCACAAATGTATAATCTATTAAATAATACAAGGTTTCTGGCTACTACCAGGAAAGTATATTGCCCCAGCTTGTCCTACCTGTGTTGATGTAAAGTAATCACCTGAGTCTTCAGTCTTTCAAACGCCAGATATTAGCTGCTTCTGATAGTTAACTTAAGTGATTCTTTTGTTTGAGAAGTCAAATAAAAAAGATACATTCCCATTTTAAACATGTACTGATAGGAATTCATATCATAGTTGAAACACTAAGAGATTTAGTTGAAACAGCTATTTTAGAATCAGTCTTTTGTTTTTTTTCTTTTTTACATCAGTCCAAGCATCTGTTAATTTTGTTCTTTTCAGAGAGGGGGATAGCCAATCCTTATCTTCTGGGATAGAAATCACATTGTTATTCTTAATAAATGAGGAAGCTTCTTCTAAGTCAATAAAAGTTCTCATTTCATTAGCATAAAATATTTTTATCTTGGCAGGAAAGGCAAGTTGTGCCTTGATATTAGTTTGTTTAAGCAGCTTTATTATTGGCCAAACCTTTCTCCTTTGCTTTATTACTCTGGTGGAGTAATCATTATCAAAAAGTATCAGGTTCTGATTATATTTAAGGGAGGATTTCCTCCAGGCAGTTTCTAAAATGAGTTCCTTGTCCAAATATGATAAAAATGTTATGACTATTGATCTGGAAGGAATATTTGCTGAGGTATTAGCAGGTTTGCCTAGAGCACTATGCACCCTTTCAATACCATAAGAGAAACCTTCTTTTAGGTCTAAGAAATCAGGAAACTAAGATGTTAAAAATGAAATAATGTCCTCACCTTCAGTATTTTCAGGTAGCCTGAATATCCTGATGTTAGTCTTCCATTCCCTGTTTTCTAGATCATCCACTTTGTTAAGCAGCCAAGTATTTTGTTTAAGAAGAAATTCGTTTTGGGTTTCTTCTTCTTTAAGCCTCCCTTCAATGTCATTTAGAGAAGTCTCTATGTTTGTTCATTCAGAGAAGTCTCTATGTTTGTTATTGCTGTCTGATCTTTTTGTAGCAGCTCCTTAAAAACATCAGTCTGCTTTTGACAGGTCATTTTAAGATTTTCTTTGAAATCATCCATCTTCAACGACAGTTCTTGTAAGGTAGTTGACATCAAACTGTAATTCTTTCTTTAAAGCTGTATCAGTGTGAGAATTCCTTGAGCTGCTCATTTCTGAGAGTTGAGAAAATCTCCAAGTTTTCTGACAGGAAAATATTTATATTAATCCACCAAAATTACTATGTATGTAGCTCACTCATTTATCTATATATTTTTTATATTTTGTTTGAAAAAAAAAATCTGTGTATTTTAATAGTTTATGGAGCTCTGCAATTTTGCTGCTTTCAGTTGGCCATTCATGCTCATCCCCTTATCATTAGTATTCTGAGATGACAAAATGAGCTATAGATTTGTCAAAACTCTGTTTACAAGTGGAACTTTTCCCTTTATTTTAACTGAGGCATGTGAGTTTGAATCAGGAGAGATCTCCCAATTTATTTACCTTGCTATGACAATCTTCCATGAAATAGGATTCTTGTAAAGCAATTGTATCCAGCCTGAACCAAGTATACCCTCTGGTCCTTTTAATATGATACTGCATATTATTCATATTAAGACTGACTGCCTTCATTATCAAACTGTAGCTTAGCACTATTGCCATTTATACTCTAGTCCTACACCAATAACAGAGAAAAGCACATATTTCCCTTAACCAACCATATACCTGCAATTTACACATCAACAGATATGGCTTCAAAAATATGAGTAGATCTCTGAATGCCACAAGAAGCTACAGCAATCTGCATCTAACTATATGTGAACTTTCTTCTGCAGTGTTTCAATACTTTGTAGTGCTTTTATAAATCAAGAACACACAAAGTAGAAAACTACTTGCAATAAAAGAACAGGTAGAGTCACGATCACTCAACATGAACAAGTTACCCCTCATCATCATTACTGCGAAAATTCCCTAGAAAGATGTCAATGCTTTAGCAAAAGTATCAGTACCATAATCAGATTAGCCATTGGTCATGATGTAATTTCAAAGATTCAGACATATAAGGTAATAAGTTTTATTACTTTATGTCATAACGAATATAGGTGTCAGTGGCCCAACAGGTATCACAAGAGAACATAGGAAGGACTACTGATCATTGATCAATCACACATCTTAGTTTTATGTCAGCTTTCAAGTCACAGATTATCTACAAGATTTCTGACTATTGCATGCAATTCTCAGAATCTTAGGACCGAGAGTGTGCAAAGCAGTCATCAATGCTTGCTGGCCTTATTGTTATGATGACTGTCTTAGTCTACGTATCTGCCCGGCCTAGAATCTTTTGGCTTTAATAAACTTCACAGCATCTTCTGGTGATTCAGACTCTGCTTCCTTACAGTAGTGTGATCATAAACCAAGCAGAGTGTATAAATGCAGTACTCTTCTGTCTCTTGGAACATAGAGATTGGGTTAGACACTACCACATTTTCGTTTTCTATACAATCTGATGAAGACATCATTATTAGTTTTTATTTTCTGTTGCCAGTAAGGTGGATCATAATATACTCTGTTTTGTTTATGATTAAAACAGTCCACAATCAGTTGTTCCCATGCTAAAGATTGGTGTGCTTGACATATAGGTTGACATATAATGCATTCAAAACAAACTGTTGGGCATAGCTAGGCTTTAAGTAAAGTCTGAGTGTGCTGTTGTTTGCATCTCTCCTGAAACCTGGATGTACTGTTATTGTCACAGAAGTGTTGATTCTGGCCATCATTTCTGTCACTTAGCTTTTCTGAAAATTCTAAAACAAATTTGAGCTTCAGAGCTGTTCCAGAAATGATGCAGTCAATTCCTGAATCAATGTACCAAGCTAGCAGGAGCATTCTGAGCTTTCATTAACAGCATCTTTTAATTCAGTAGTCAGAGTTTGGATTGACAGTTGAAATGCATCCATCACACAATCAGGATTTGTAGAGATGTTTTCATGTGGTTTTAGAATGAAATATTGCTACCCATGTTCCAGTATACTGGCCATGTGTGCTGGGGAATCTCAGGGTGAAATAATTTGAGATTATCTGTTTGTGGCCCTGTTACCTGTTTTTTCCTAGATGTAACATGATACTGCTATCTAATAATAACACTTAGATGTAGGAACAATCCAGGATGCTGCTGCTCAACAACCTACATCTCAACTGTCCTTGATTTTGCAGAATATCATTGATTTTTCCTAATATTTTTACTCTGTCCTTCATAAAAATATTTATGATTACAGACAGACAATAATGCCAAACATTAAAGTTTAATTTCACACGAATGAAATAAATGATACCAACGAAAAAAACTTGAACACTGTAGAGAAAACCAGGAAACCAAACAGACAAGTGTTGTTAGCGCTTTCATCCACAAATTTAATAAGTGAACTTCTTCAGAAACACTTACACAATGAACCCAGTTCCTTAAATACTGAATAATACAGGAAGTGACCTCATATTAATTAAATCACTTTGTTAAAATATTATTGTATATATACACATGTAAATATAAAAACATAATGATAAAAAAACATAAGTACACATGAGATGAACATAAACAAAACCAACCCATTTCATATTTGTACTTTACCATAAAAATTGCTATAAAAATGTGCATGTAAATACATGTTCAATCCTATAAATGTATATATAAATAGTTTTAGTGAAAAAATGAGAGGAATTTATTTGATGATTATATACAATATACATAAATGTGTATATGTATATGTAATTAATTAATGAATGTGTTATCTATACTTTAAGAAACACTTTAAATTGAAAGACTCGAGGCCAGGCGGCTTATCGGCCCCCAACACAAGTTGCCACAAGGTCTCGCTACACTCCAAAATGTTGTTGAAGTCTCCTCCAAAATCGCTAGTGTTGATTTTATGCAACACTGAAAACTCAAACTTCTTAAAATCCCTACAAACTAATGCATGTTTAGCCAAAGAGTTGAGCCTATCTTTGTTTTTATTGCTAAATTGTGTTTGTAAATTCTCCTTTTCAAAACCCTCTTGGTTTTGCCGATGTAATACTGTTCACATGTTACACAATTTGCAATGTAAACTACATAATCTGAATTGCAATTATAGTAACCTTTAGCCCAAATCATGTAGTTAATCGACTTGACAAACAAACAAGTACTATTACTGACAAATCAGCATTGCCTACAATTATTGCAAGCATATGTACCCCTCTTGATGCTAACAGCTCTAATGTTATCTTGATGTCTGGCATGATCTACCTCCAGCATAGATTTAATGTTGGTCACCCTTTTGTAGGTGAAAATAGGTTTGAACCCTACAGTATCTACCAAATCCCTATTGCCTAACAACACCTTCCAATTGTTGATGATAGTGTCCTTAATGGACCACATTTCGTTGACAATAGGTAAGGGAAAGGCAATATTGTATGTATTGCAGCCACTTACATTAGTGGATCCAGAGCTGACACCTAAATGATCAGACAAAAGAATGGGTTTGGCAATCCCCTTTCTAAGCTTGATAACTTCCTGTTCTATGTTTTGGATCCAATCTAAGGTATAACCTCTACATAAAAATAAAGATCTCAAAAATTCAATTTCCTTAACAAATGTGTCATCGTCCGTAGTAAGTCTACTCAGACGAATTATCTGACCCTTTACAACACCTTTTTTCATGTGTGTAGGGTGTAGGCTATCTTTATGTAGATACTGATTAGCAAATACCTCCTTCCTGTATACCTGACTGCTGAAGGTATTGCTGACCTTGTCCACAGTAAGTAAAACATCAAGAAAGGGGATACTTTCCCCAAACCCACTCATTTTGAAAACCAAAAACTGTGTAGTATGGTTCAGATCGTCTACTAATACAGAAAACTCTTGTGGTGTGCCAGTCCATAAAAATAATAAATCATCTATAAATCTAAAGTAGGATAACATCTTGTTGAAACTAGGATAATTAACCAAAAATTTAAGTTCCCAGTTGGCCATTACCAAATTGGCAAATGCTGGTGCCACTCTAGCCCCCATAGTCACTCCCGAAATCTGTTTATAAATGTATTTGCCAAATCTAAAAAAGTTGTTGTCTAACACAAGCTCCATAAGATCACAAATTGTGTTCACTTTAACATTATCAACATCTGTATGGCTAGTTAGATACTCCCTCAAATATTCCAACCCTTCCTCTTGCTTGATGGAGGTATATAAAGATTTAACATCAAGCGTAGCAAAACTAACAGACTGCAAAGGAATGTTTATTTTCCGTAATTCTTCCAATAAGTGCCAGGAATCTTTGATGTAAAATCTAGATTTCTGCACAATGGGATTTAATAAATGATCTAGCCAAATAGATATATTTTCTGTTTTGGAAAACGTTGCTCAAATGATGGGTCTAAAAGGTGGGTTGTCTACATCCACATGCACTTTCGGAATGCCAAATAAAGTGGCCAATTTGGGATGTTCAACCAAAAGGTATTCACAACTTTGGTGATCCATCTCACCCTGACTAAACATGTCGAACAAAAGTGTGTTGACCCTTAAGAAGCTGTTTTTCACACCAGTGGCATGAACCACTTTATATGTCTCAGTGTCTTGTAACATATTAGACACTGAGTCATTGTACTGGGAAGTGTCCATGACCACAATCTTACCTCCTTTGTCAGCCTTCATAGTTCTAATATTTGCATTTTTACACAATTCGTGTAAGGCTTGTCTCTCAGATGGAGCCAAATTGTCTCCCCACATATCATTGTTTAACTTTCTAAACTCCTGCTCACACAAACTCTGAAATACCTGAAGAGTATTGTGCAAAGGGGGGTTAAAGGTGCTAGCTTTCTTAGGTCCACCAGTAGTCAAAGTGTGAGATTGAAACAACACATCATGCATGATATAACACAAATTAAGTTTTCTTAAATATAGTCTAAAATCTATTAATAACCTTCCGATATTCACTTTGTTACTCGGGATAAAAGAAAAACCTTTTTTCAAAACATTAACCAATTCAGTGGACAATACAGTGCTCGACAGGTTTATAACATTGATACAAAAATCATCAACCTGTCTAAAATTGTTCACTAGTACTTCCTCTGATTGGGATACTTCCCTTTCCCCTTCCCCTTCCATTTGTGATGATAATTGTTGTTCCACTTCTGAGTCTGTTTGTTCGGTATCATGGATGACCGAAAAGGACCCTGATTCTGTATCTGTTTGCCTCCTGCTAATATTTGAGCATAATTTGTTTGTGACTGATTAGAAGGATGTTGATTTGAAGATAAAAACACAGTACCACCCTCCTCATCAGCCACAACATTTTGTCCAGTGTTCTTTTCTAGATTCTTTGTACCAACGTGAACATTCACTGGTGCAGGTGCTATGTTTATAGCCACTTTGGCCCCATCATTTGTATTCGAACAAACAGTATTACCTACAACACCAACACTGTCCAAATTCTCTTCGGACCTAGCATGCAGTACATAGGCCTGTTTCAATTGATAAGCTAGAATGTCCCTTTTTAATTTGTTGTATTTTCTAGCCACAATAGATGCCCTGTGCCTATCAGCCTTCGCCTCCACACCATTGTAGAAATTAATATAATCCTTGAAACAACTAAAACTCTTGATTTTTTCATCTAGTTGTTTGATGTACTCTTTGATGATTACAAGTTAATTCTTATAAAAAGTGACAAGGTAATCCATCATGGCTAGGCCAGTATTGTTGTAAAGTTTTATTAACTTAGTACTCAACTCGTCACCTTCGCTGACACAATTTGGGAACTTAGCTGTCCGCAAACCCTGAGGTACAATTTTTCTTTTGATACATTCTCCCAAATAGGAGATCTCCAATTCTAATGTAACGTGCCTGTATACAGTTTTTTTCTAATTCATAAATACTTTTTCTGCAGTTAACTTTGTCCGTGTAAATTCTATCATTGTGAGACTTACTTGCTCCATGAATCGAGGTGTTGACTTCTTTGTCAGCAAATGGATTACTGTGCGTTTTGCAAATATAATCCCAAACATCAGTTTGACTCACGCCATTGCTGTTGTTTAAAGATGCCGATGTACCTGCCATAACTACACGACTCGTACTGGCTATGATGTCACTTCATGCCCCTCTCCTCAACGGACTGGAAATAGTGGTAGAAGAAGATGTCTTATCCTTTTTGTCTTTATTTCCAAGTGTGCTAGCCAAACTACGCACAGTATCCGCTGAATGGACATATCTTTGACAATCCTCACAATCAAAGATACAAGTTCTTCCTGGGATTTATGCTCCCGACTGATAGCACAAGTAGAACCACTGCTAGGAACTGGATACACAGCCATGTCAACCAAGCCGTCTTGACTGCTTAAATTACTGCTTTCAGTCGCCAATGTAAACTCTCCAGAGAACCACAAACCACACGAATGAAATAAATGATACCAACGAAAAAAACTTGAACACTGTAGAGAAAATTAGGAAACCAAACAGACAAGTGTTGTTAGCGCTTTCATCCACAAATTTAATACGTGAACTTCTTCAGAAACACTTACACAATGAACCCAGTTCCTTAAATACTGAATAATACAGGAAGTGACCTCATATTAATTAAATCACTTTGTAAAAATATTATTGTATATATACACATGTAAATATAAAAACATAATGATAAAAAAACATAAGTACACATGAGATGAACATAAACAAAACCAACCATATTTGTACTTTACCATAAAAATTGCTATAAAAATGTGCATGTAAATACATGTTCAATCCTATAAATGTATATATAAATAGTTTAAGTGAAAAAATGAGAGGAATTTATTTGATGATTATATACAATATACATAAATGTGTATATGTATGTGTAATGAATTAATGAATGTGTTATCTATACTTTAAGAAACACTTTAAATTGATAGACAGAAAATATATCTATTTGGCTAGATCATTTATTAAATCCCATTGTGCAGAAATCTAGATTTTACATCAAAGATTCCTGGCACTTATTGGAAGAATTACGGAAAATAAACATTCCTTTGCAGTCTGTTAGTATTGCTACGCTTGATGTTAAATCTTTATATACCTCCATCAAGCAAGAGGAAGGGTTGGAATATTTGAGGGAGTATCTAACTAGCCATACAGATGTTGATAATGTTAAAGTGAACACAATTTGTGATCTTATGGAGCTTGTGTTAGACAACAACTTTTTTAGATTTGGCAAACCCATTTATAAACAGATTTCGGGAGTAGCCATGGGGGCTAGAGTGGCACCAGCATTTGCCAATTTGGTAATGGCCAACTGGGAGCTTAAATTTTTGGTTAATCATCCTAGTTTCAACAAGGTGTTATCCTACTTTAGATTTATAGATGATTTATTATTTTTATGGACTGGCACACCACAAGAGTTTTCTATATTAGTAGACGATCTAAACCATACTACACAGTTTTTGGTTTTCAAAATGAGTTGGTTTGGGGAACGTATCCCCTTTCTTGATGTTTTACTTGCTGTGGACAAGGTCAGCAATACCTTCAGCAGTCAGGTATACAGGAAGGAGGTATTTGCTAATCAGTATCTACATAAAGATAGCCTACACCCTACACACATGAAAAAAGGAGTTGTAAAGGGTCAGATAATTCGTCTGAGCAGACTTACTATGGACAATGACACATTCGTTAAGGAAATTGAATTTTTAAGATCTTTATTTTTATGTAGAGGTTATACCTTAGATTGGATCCAAAACATAGAACAGGAAGTTATCAAGCTTAGAAAGGGGATTGCCAAACCCATTCTTTTGTCTGATCATTTAGGTGTCAGCTCTGGATCCACTAATGTAAGTGGCTGCAATACATACAATATTGCCTTTCCCTTACCTATTGTCAACGAAATGTGGTCCATTAAGGACACTATCATCAACAATTGGGAGGTGTTGTTAGGCAATAGGGATTTGGTAGATACTGTAGGGTTCAAACCTATTTTCACCTACAAAAGGGTGACCAACATTAAATCTATGCTGGAGGTAGATCATGCCAGACATCAAGATAACATTAGAGCTGTTAGCATCAAGAGGGGTACATATGCTTGCAATAATTGTAGGCAATGCAGATTTGTCAGTAATAGTACTTATGTGTTTGTCAAGTTGATTAACTACATGATTTGTGCTAAAGGTTACTATAATTGCAATTCAGATTATGTAGTTTACATTGCAAATTGTGTAACATGTGAACAGTATTACATTGGCAAAACCAAGAGGGTTTTGAAAAGGAGAATTTACGAACACAATTTAGCAATAAAAAACAAAGATAGGCTCAACTCTTTAGCTAAACATGCATTAGTTTGTAGGGATTTTAAGAAGTTTTAGTTTTCAGTGTTGGATAAAATCAACGCTAGCGATTTTGGAGGAGACTTCAACAACATTTTGGAGTGTAGAGAGACCTTGTGGCAACTTGTGTTGGGGGCCGATAAGCCACCTGGCCTCAACGAGTCTATCAATTTAAAGTGTTTCTTAAAGTATAGATAACACATTCATTAATTCATTACACATACATGTACACATTTATGTATATTGTATATAATCATCAAATAAATTCCTCTCATTTTTTTCACTAAAACTATTTATATATACATTTATAGGATTGAACATGTATTTACATGCACATTTTTATAGCAATTTTTATGGTAAAGTACAAATATGAAATGGGTTGGTTTTGTTTATGTTCATCTCATGTGTACTTATGTTTTTTTATCATTATGTTTTTATATTTACATGTGTATATATACAATAATATTTTAACAAAGTGATTTAATTAATATGAGGTCACTTCCTGTATTATTCAGTATTTAAGGAACTGGGTTCATTGTGTAAGTGTTTCTGAAGAAGTTCACGTATTAAATTTGTGGATGAAAGCGCTAACAACACTTGTCTGTTTGGTTTCCTGATTTTCTCTACAGTGTTCAAGTTTTTTACGTTATTAAAGTTTAATTTGTTTCTATTTATTTTATTTTTATTTTTATTTTCTTTACCAGGGTTTGTTCCGTTGAAGTTAGTCAAAAAGCTCTTTTAGGTGGAGGCACAGGAATGAAAGCACCACTATATTGCAAACATTTTTAAACAGACATTTAGTATACTATGTGAACAGACATTAAGTAGATCAACAATTACACATATATTTGATAACTAGATTACATCAATTTGAAGTAATAACAACTATTGCAGTATAAAATATGTTTATGTATTAGTAGATGTTGAATATTGAGGATCTGAAGAAGTGGATTAGTGTGTTTGTCAGACTGATAATACATCAAGTGACCAGTGATTAGAAATTTAAAGAAATGGAGGTAAGGGAAGAAACTAGGTAGGGCAGAAAATGTTAATATTGTAATTAAGAGGGGGAGTATGAACCAGGTTCAGAGATAGTTATACTATGGTTACATAAGATTTATATTAGAAATATTGAGGTGTGGGTAAGCAGTGTCACAAAACTATGTATATGGATGGGAGATGCCTCTAAATCTTTTCAGATACTGGTGAAGACTGGCTGTGGTGACTGCACTTCTGAATGAAAAGAAATTGTTTGATAATATGGCAAGCTGAAGATAATAGTGGCATTTTTTTCTGAAGATATACATGAACAAGACCCATTGACTTGACAGGTCAAGTTTTAGTTGTGTTTTAAATGATACTACCATTTACTTCAACCATTTGAAAGTCTGGTCTTGGCTGTCAGCTTATGTTCATACTGTATCTTTCTTCAATAATGTTAAAGAATGACACAGCATTGTCAGCCCTGGCACAATCTCACCTAAGTAGTTTCCTATGTCACACTTTTGAGAGAGTTTCATGGCACTAGTTGGATGATAATTCAGTTGCAGCATTTATGTTACATGAATCCGACCTAGTATCATCATTATTAATGTAATGACCACAATAATAAAGGTAACTGTAACTAAAACAACACATCACTACTTTTCATTGTAAATAAAACACTTATCAATATGTAAGTAACACTTACTGAGCTAGAGCCGTCAGTGGTCCATGACTTAAATCAGTCTGCAGTTTCTTATCAGGGGTGACCCTTTGTCATGTAAACACAATGAAATGTCATCCACCAAGACACCCATGCCTCAGGACCTTTAAAGACAGTACTCATTTCACTGAAAGATGTCAGGTGCTGAATAAAATTCCAAAAGGTAACCATCAAAAGCAGAATTTTCAGACTGGCTGTCAACTATCTACTATTTTAGAAAAGGATATTTTGCAAAAACCATCTCAATGTATCTAACATGGAAAGCATACTTGCTCTAGTATTCTACAGTAAATAATTTCCATGACAGGCATGATAAAGCTTTCCCTCTTCCCTGCATTATTTAACATTTCTGATTGCTTAACAACAGCATGTACAATTGTCATGCTGTATTTTTAATGGTAGCATGAGTCATTGTATAGCAACTACCTTTCACAGAAAAGAACAGTTTTCAAATTAGTATTATGGCAATTATGGTCATGATCTCTGTAATAATAACATGTAAACTGTCATCCAGTTTGTCACCCTCTGCGAGTAGGAGCTTGGGGAAGATACCCTTCCCGAGGCTCTACATATTTATTATTCTAATGTTATCCAGTTGTGTCTTACATTTTAATCACACATAGTATAAAAGAACCGCAGTCAGAACATTTTAAAACTATACATTTAAGGAATCATTTGCACCTGGTTTATGGCAGATATATTTAAGCCACAGGGAGATGAACAGCTATGATGATGCTTACTGGTATCTGCTGCATTTGCATTTACTTTATCAAGGCATGCTCTTAAATGTTTTACTACATTGTTTACTATCATACTATTTTAACTTGCATGCCCCTTAAATAATAATGGAAAAAACATTCTTGTCTGTGATGTGAACCAGTTCTGACAACTTTTAGTTGCATAACCATTATAAAAGTATGCATTTGGTAGAGATAACACATGCAATTATGCCTGGGATCATTTGCAAAGAATCACATGCATTTAACTCCAAATGCGACATGAATTTAATTAGGTCTCCAGAGATTGGATCTAGCAAACTACAATGACTTAAAATGCTGAAAGTCACCTTATTCAAGCAAACATATTTAAAAAATAATAAACATGTTTATACTGATCCCCTGTTGATTGTGGCTAGCTTATTACAGTCTACTTTGACTATTGGAAATGCTGGTCATTTAGTTTAGAAGGCTTAAAGAAAGCATTAAGCAGCCTCCCAGCTCAGCCATTTCTTAACAGGGTTTGACTCATAACAGATTTATGTAAAATTTCCACACAATCCCTTGCCAGTACAAAAACAAGATTTTGTTTTCTGCTTTAGCCTCCTAGAAGTTATTTATCAAATTATGACAGTATCCATGCAAAATACATTCAACCATCATTTTAAACTCAGCTATTGCAAGAAACTATTGTGACTTTTAGCCCTTTAAATATTCTGGTGTCTGTTTTTCTTGTTTTTCTGTTTGATGAAGTAATATTTTAATTGTCTGCGAACACAGCATTATTAACTGTACTTTAATTCTCTTCCATTTGTTTAATTATTAATTGTTTGTGTGCACATGTGTGTGTATGTGCATGTGTGTGTGTTTGCAGGTGTGTGTGTGTGTGTGTGTGTGTGTGTGTGTGTGTGTGTGTGTATGTTTGCATGTGCTGATAATGTTTTAGTTTAGCCACAATTCACAGGTGATGACAAACATATAATGTAGACCAAATATAAATAATTTTGACAGGTAATGAATTTAAAGAAGTTAACATTTTGGGCTATCATTCCTATATGCACATACATTTTCACTTGTTTAATATTTTGGGCTATCTTTCCTATGTGCACATACATTTTCACTTGTTTTTAGCAAAGTGTGACATGTGCGATCTATCAGTAACAACAAAACATATATGCACGCTTTTTAAAAAACATTTATCAAAAATGCCATTTATATTAAACCCACCTGAAAAAAATGCTTTTCAAAATTGGAACAAATCGAGGAAAACTTCAAAGAACATGTTTCACTAACCAGAACTCATGGTGGTATTCATAGTCATTACACAAACGCATTATGGCAATTGCGTGACTTGCAAATAAGAGCAGCCAAGGTGCGATTCACAGAGATCATCTGTAACTTCCAATGGCTATGAATAAACTTATCCAAATTAACTAATAATGAGATGGTAATACAGAATGATGTAAAATGTCATATGCTAATAAATCGTCTTCTCACCTGTTTGCGACTCATAGTCATATTTTGAAGTGTTTCCACACCATTCGCAGATATATTATAAAAGGCAGTATCACGGCTTTTTTATTTTGCAATTGGCGATGATGCTTTCTACTGCTGATAACTTTGTTATTTCCAAATGTGAGCTGGTTGTCTTGGCTGAGGCAAAACAAGTTGCACCCAGTAGAGCTCACCATAGACATAGATATAGACAGAGAATTACACATTATAATTTTTAAATCAGGAAATCTATTAGAGATTTAGAGTGCACAGGGATATTGCAAGGGTCTTAGTGAGCATGTATTTTCCACACTCAGGTACTGTGGGATGTGTGGCCTTCCTGTCACTCTGGATAATAAGGTATGTAAGGCCCTCAATCTACTTGCCATGGGGCCCTTCCAGAGATATACTTTGTTACTTTGCTAATTTCACAGCCTTCTGCCTTGAGGATACTTCAGCAGTTCCCTGACATTCTCATTGCATGTGTGCATCAGTACTTCTATTTCTCAGTGTCGTCCCAGGATTGATCCCAGACTGTGCACACCTTCTGTGGGGTGGTAATTTCACTGAGGTGCTTGGTGTGATGGATTGTGCCCATGCTGCAATTAGGACCCCTTCTGGTACACAAGAAGGGAGCAGTACAGAAATAAGAAGGACTACCATTCGTTCAGATGACATGTAGAATGTGATGCATGGGTGCACAACCCCAATATCTTTACTCAGCATCCTGGCAGTGCATATGATCCCCATATTTGGCACAATAGCTCCCTTTACTGCCTACACTGCCTCTTCCTGCACATAGGATGCCTAGTGGCCATCTTGTTGATAAGTGGAAAGCTATTTATTTATTTAAATCCTTAACATAGTTATTCACAGTAAAGTTTCTTGCTTAATACCAAAGTACTTTTCCTTTTTTCTCTTTCTATCTCCCTCCTTTATCTCCTTCTCTTTGTCTTTCTTCTTTTTTCAGGAGATACTGGATATCCAATGCTGGATGTAAAAAATCCATGTGGAGCTGTAGAAGATAATTTTTATACAGCCCTGTCTCAAACTTGTATTGTCATTGTGAAAGTATTTGGTGTGCTGAAAAAATGCTTCAGATGGCTGTATGTGTCTAGTGGTGCCCTTCAGTATAACCCAACTATTACATGCATGATGCTTACTGCATGTTGTATTCTGCTCAGGATGATTATGCACCAGTCTGGTTTTGAAATGTTTGATGATGTTACTGCAGATCCCAGTTCCAGTCCTACTATGATTAATGACTAGATGGCAACAGTGGTAAGGGACCCAATGTACCAGAACCCTACAGACATATGGCTGTGCAGCTAGTCAGGAAGAATCTAATCTAGATTTGTGGACCATAACATTCGGGTTAGTGTTTTTGTTTTATTAATTGAAAAAAAAACACATAAGATATAATTGATGCATGCTGTCCTATGTGTGAACTATGTTTTATGGTACATGGTCTACTGTCACTGTTCATCACACATTAACTCTTATCTTATTTTTTTTCCTGAACAAGTTTTTTTTTTTCTTTAGGCTTCTCCCGGTTAGGGGTCACCACAGCGGAACTCCGGTCTGCTAATGATTGGAATTCGATTTTTTATGGTGCCAAGGTACCAACCCGATGCCCAACCTTCAACGAAGACACATCCATTCATGCATGTCTGACTCCTTAGTATCAGCACATATAAAACTCATTTATAATTTCAAGTGATTTCAATTTAAACATGAGTTCAAAACTTGCAATGGAATGGAAAATTAATTTGTTTTATTTATTCTTTGTTGACTAGGTTAATCCCACAAGACTAGTAGCCACTTTTCAGGGAAGACTCAAAGTGGTATTTATACTACTAGAGCATCAGGGGACTTCCCATTTACTTCTGAATAGGTGACATGGGATCTTTTCCATCCACCTGAGCTACCACCAACTCAGGCAGATGGGGCATTTGTTTTCATCATCTCATCTGAAGGATGAAACAGTCAGGAATGCAGCACCCTTCATATGCTGCATAAGACTGTCAGCAATCCATCTATTGAGGGAATAGAGCCCACAGCCTTCTGAACAAAAGTTGGTTGAGTATACTGTTGCACGACTGACATCAGAAAATATATCGTGTTATCTTTGTTAAGCAATGCTTTCTAAGATTTAAGTATGACATATTGCAAGTGATTTACTTTTTCTCTCAAGTTACTGCACATCAGATTATTTCATTATGTCATACACATTAAGTTGTCTTCTTAGCAATATTAACTATCACCTGTGCATGCTGGGGGTTATGTGGCAACAGTGGAGATGGCAGGATACTCATGCAATATTTTCCATGTGTGTGGTATTCTCTTAACAGTGTATAATATTGTTTTTATTTTGTTCTGTGCAGTTGTCAGCTGTACCACTGATGAACTGAGACTCTTGATAATGGATGGCCCTTTAATGGTGTCAAACACTGCAATTTACAAGTAATTCCCTTCACATTTCTTTCAAGAATTTCCTTTAATTGTAAGCACTAAGATTTTTTTAAACACATTGCATTTGAAGTTAAATACTGACATCAATAATCAATTTATGTTATTAAAAGAATGGTAGTCAAATGCTACATTTCATATCATAAGTACCTGAAATGTCAAGCCTGATTTACAGTATGTCAAAGTCAAATGTGTCATACACTATGAGCCAGATTCCAAAACGTTTGTGGAATTTGGTGCATTATGCTTATATCAGCAGCAAAGTTGCAGTTAACAATTTATTGTCCACTGAACTGAGTCAGTAACCACACAGTATTGTCTTTGTGACCCTTTAGTAACAATGCTTCTGACAAAATTAAAGATTCACCAATAATTTCACATATAACATATCAACAATAACCATTAATCATTAACTCGTAAGCCAGTTGACGTGACCATGCCTGTTCCGGCTAACTTCTATAGGACTGGGTGTGTAACCCAAGCTACCTTGCACCTGGTGGAAAAACCCTATAATTCTTCCTTTCCAGCCCTAATACCCCTTGTTATGTCTACCAGCCAAACAGAGACCAACTGCAAGCATGTCAAGGCTGCTGAGCACTAGTGGGGTGGCAGGTGGGGGGCTGAGGTGTAAGGTTCCCACCAACCTGAAATGCTAACATGCCATTCCCCACTAGCCAGCCTTGAGTCCAGATTCTCAAGGTCATTAAAAGTGGTGAGAGGGTTAATTCTTGAAGTATTCCTCAAGGCCATAATGATGTCTAAATTAAACAAATCAAAACCAAGATTGTTCAAATGTACATTTTCTCTAGCATAAAAATCAGAAACCAATCTGTTGAAATCTTTGTGGTGGATGATGTGAAATCCTATCTGTCGAGCTACCCTTGTAACTCCAAATCATTTTACATTAGGAGAGTTGAGGTCTAGAATCTTCTGGAAGCGGGGTGTTGCCTACACGCTTCTTAGTTGGGAATTGCTGGTGAAGGCTTATTGTGCCTGCTCTTCTATTCTAAGTGCCTTTATTCTGGTTTCAGCACTTGTGTTCCAAACCAGTTACTTTATATTAGGAAGATTTGTGTTCTAAACTCTTGTGGCAGGAGAGAATAGCCTACACACTTCTATACTGGAAGTTGCTGATTGAAGGTCTATTGTGTCTGCTATTCTAAAGTGTCTTAGTTCTGAATTAAGCACTTTGGCTCCCAAGCCAGTTGTTTTACATTAGGATGGTTTATTGTCTGCACTCTTGTGGTGGGAGATTGTGGTCTTCTAATCTGTTTTTTTTTTTGTGTGTTGCTGTTATGAGTGTGATTTTATTAACTTTGAATTTCTAGTACTTCTGCATTTTATAGCATAGGCCAGATTCAGACTTACTGAATCTAGACTGTTTGGTATCAATTGAGCATTAAAACAAGATCTTCGCTAAGATTCTGAAAGATCTGAAGCATCCACTGCTTCCAACTAATTATAAGTGTCTGCTTTTGCTCTTATATTGTACATTTAATGTGTATTTGCATTCTACTATCTGTTTAAATTGTCTGAACTGTTTTTGACACATTTTACTGTATACTGTACTAATTCAGCTATAGCATAGCCTATTTCTAGGTTTGTTGTTTCTGGGTCTGTTTTGTAACTTCTGGGCATCAAATTCAAGCCATTGTTGGAGAAGGCCCTTCTGCACCCTTGTGGGAGGAGAGTGTTGTCTGGGTTCCATCATATCCAGGGTGATTGGACTATAGATCAGAGACATCATCCTTATTGGCTAGTTTGAGTTGAAAGGGTTATTTCTTGTTTATTTAAATCCCTCATTTGCACTGGCTTGCGTGTTGCACACCATCATGCACTACCATATAGTGGTGGTTTACCTTTGGTGGTTATAAATGCAAATGTTTTGCTTGTTAAATTTTTCCTTAGCACTTTGCATGTGGTCCTCCAGAGGTTTTACACTGCACTGCTCTACTAAGCCTAGTCTCAGAGGTACCAACACACCTTTCACCCACTACTCATTCCTAAGTGTGTCCTCTTTTCCTAACCATATAAATTGACATAACACTATGGACGGACAATTTCCCACAGTTTCTCCAGCCAGATTGGTTTACATGGGCAATGTGAGGCAGTGTAGCAAGTGCCTCATGCTCATCGACAATCCTCTACTCCTAGTCCACACAAACTCAACATTTTAGACATGCAACTATATTAAGAACCTTGAATCCATGCTCTCTCACACACCAGTCAGTACATACGACAATGATCAGGTCATCAGCATGCAAAACTCACCTCCTACTCCACCCAAATATATATCACACATACCTACATATGTGAAGGTCCAAACTAGAAAAATACCTAAACACCAGAGACCTCCCAAACAAAAACACAAGCACACTATGCATACTACTTACTCTGCAGAACAAAATATACATAATAGCTCATGCACCAGTGTCTCACCTTTCAAGCCTTTAAAGCAAAACACAAAACCAAACAAATTAGTCATAGGTGATTCCTTCATGAGACACACAGACATCCCTCTCATCAGTCTTGATAAGGAAAAGGTCATGTTCAGCTGTCTGTGAGGTGCTTGGATCCACCATATCACACATGCAGAAAATAAAAACCAGCATGACCACCACAGCCGATAGCATCAAACTTTAATAAAGACAAAGATAAGCACTTTCACATTCAATACCAAATGCTTCATCAGATCTAAAAAACAAAATTACATTAAAGCATTTAAATAGACAATTAACCAATCATAATAATTATTCAGTATCACAACCAATCATATTAACACTAATTAAACCCATTAAGGGCTGGTTTGAGAGGAATGCATCCATTTAAACCTGGTTGCCTGTCAGCTTGCAACTTTAAAATCCATTGAAATTCAGCCCGCTCGATGATATTAACCAAATCACCTCCTCTTTCACTTAACTGTATGCATTGTAACACTTTAAGAGAAATTACATTTCCATGATTTTCTTTTACATGTCTCGCCAAAGCATTCTTCTCATTATCCATCTTACTATCATATAGATGTCTTAAAATTCTATCTTTAAGCTTTTTATTAGTCTTGCCTACATAGAAGCTGGGGCAGGACATACGTGTAGCTAAATATACAACATGTTCGGTACAACAATCTGCATAACCTTTAGGTCTAAAAAAAGTTTAAACGTGGATGTTTAAATATTTGTTCCTTAGATAGAACTGGACAAGCTTGGCATGTAAGACATGGAAATGTACCTATTTTAGCTGATGCCAGAGTCATTCTATTAGTCATCTTAGACTTATTATTAATAAATAATTGCCTTTTTAAATTCAAGCAATTCTTGAAAAGAAAGGAGGAGGACTCTCCCACTAAGCTTATTGTCTTCTCATCAGCTAGTGAAAGCCTCCAGTTTTTACATATAATATCACACAATGGACCTACATCATTCCTATATCTAATAGTAAACCTAATCTTAGACTTTTGATGTGCATTATTCCTAGCACAACTAGTATACTGAGTGCCTTGGGAGAAGAAAGGTTTACATGATGTCCTTCTCTCATCACAAATGTGTTCTTTAGTTCTATCTAGCATGCTTTTATTATAGCCTCTCTGTAAAAAAAATTCAATCATTAGGCCTAAAGTAAATGTAAAATCATGCTCCTGAATGCATAACCTAGAAACTCTCATAAACTGACCTTTTACAGTGTTAGAGTAGATAGGTCTAGAATGGATACTATCTCGAGTTAGTAAATTATTTTTCCAGCAGCTTTTACGATGCAAAGATGTATTCACTTTACCAAAAGAAACTGCACTAAGATGTACATCCAAGAAATCTATCTAGGTGTAAGAACTTGACATAGTAAATCTTAAAAAAATCAATAGTATTTTCTAGATATACAACAAATGCATCAAGTTCTTGTATGGAACCTGCCCTAACAAGAAAGATGTCAACAAAATGACAATATAATTTTATATATTTATAACACATATTAGCTGCTAGTACATTTTTCTCCTCACATTCACTCATTACTAAGTTATTATATGAATTTGCACAAAGGGTGCCCTTGGCAACCCCCCCCCCCAATTGCTGCAGATATACTGTATCTGCATACATGGAAATGTTGTTATTTAAAATAAAAGTCCAGTAAAAGACATATAACATTAATGGTACTAGTCGTAAATTCATTCTTATGAAGTAATACATTTCTCACAGCTTCAATGCCATGATCATTTGGAATAGCTGTAAACACATTTTACCATCCAAAGTTACAAGCAGGCATCCCTTAATAACCCCAGCCAAACAAAAAACTCATATAATTCACTTAAAAATGGTTAATAGTAGAAAGTGAAGATAAAACAACTTTCAATTTCCTTTCCACAAAAATAGAACAAGGTTGTGTCACCCATCCTTCACCTCTGACAAGAGGGTGCAGGGGAGGATCATTTAAATTTTTGTGGAATTTCGGTAAACCTTTAATCATAGGTAACATAGGGTGCATCAGATATAAAAAGTCATAAGTACTTTTATCAATAGACCTTTTCATCAATAAGTCATATAAAGTCTCATGAACATATTTAATAATCTCTTGTACCCTTGATCTAGTAATCTTGGCATAAGTATCCTCTTCAGCTAACATGTTAAGCATTCGCTGATAGTAGTCATCAGAATTCATCACTACTACTGAGCCCCGCTTATCCACTGGCCTAATGCAAATGTCATTGTTGGACCTGAAAACTTCTAAGGCTTGTCTCTCATTCATACTCAAATTATAAAAAGATCACCGAATATAAAAAAGCATAAATATCATCTTCACATACTTTAATAAACATGTGGTGGCATTTCAGGCATGAAAGTACTCGTTTTTTAAGGCCCCATTGCACTTGAAATGCTATCATTATTCCCAAACATTAATTTTAGGGCCACATTATGAGCAAACAGTCTTAAATCAAACAGGACTTCACTTACATTAGACGACATGGCAGAAATAAATGTTAGTCTTTTGTTCAAGACAGATACTTCTGCTGGCTGTAAAACATAGTCTGATAGACTAAACACCAAATGATTCATCCCCATGATTTCCTGGTTCATTGTACTCACTCCCTTGAGTGTTTCTGCTTAAGACGACCTCTGCTGGTAGATCGTGATGTTTGCCTGGCTCTCATCATTAATTGTGGAAAAAAACAAACCAGTTGTCATAGTAACCTTAGGTCTAGCGCCAACTAATTCATAGTTCATAATGTTGACTGTAGAAGATGGAATTGTAGTAGTTTCATTCCTAGGTGGAAGGGGCTCAGATGTAGTGGTAATTAATTGTTGTTTGTTATTCTCATCAAATGCGGCATTCTCATTTACTAGAGAGGGACCAGATAAAGACTCTGTTAAAGCAGATTGACTATTTATACGTGCTCTTTCCTTAGGCCATATAAAAATATGTCCAGATCGAAAATCCTTATAGTCTGTCATCAATTTCCTACATTTAACATGCTGTAATTTCAAATCAAGAGCAGCCAACTTGGTAAGCATACTATCAAGTGAATGCATATATCGTTCATCCGCATATTGTTGTTCAAGATTCGTATGCAATAATTCAACAGTTTCAAGCAATTTAGTCTCAATGGGCCTAAAATAATCTAACAATAGCCTTATATAATTAAAGGTTAGAGGTCCAGATTTAATTGTTGCCACTTTTTAAGTAGCTCAGGATGCAAATCCCCATATGTTGGCATGCACAAAACCCCATGCTTCTCAGAACGATTTTATAATGCAAACATGCCTCTAAATAGAGGCATTGCCACTGCTGTCTCTTAAGTTTATGTAGCTTATCTTCCAATTCTCTTACCAGCTTAAAAAATTCAAAAAAATCATCAGAACATGTATCACACATGCACTCAAGTCTCTCAACAAAAGGTACTGTTAAGACTCCATCATAGTTCATGTTGGTGTGAACGACTTAAGATGTACCTCTCTGGACTATATGAAGAAAGGCATGACTGATTCTTAGATTATGTGTCTCAGGCAGATATGTCCTTAGCCTTAAGCAGCATTTTACCTTCACCTAGGATGATGCCTCACTACAAACCGAAAATTATTGACTTCAATAATTTGCTTAGATTCTGGTGTCATTCTAAGGGGATCCAGTATCTGTCAGTCTGGGATGACATAATTGACAGACCTCAATGCTTTGCCAGAGATGGTCTTCATCTGTCAACCCTGGGATGTCTGCTACTGGTTAAGGCTTATGTCATGCCCCATAGTGCCTTTTTAGGCAGTGTCAAGGACAGAATTCTTGACATAAAAACTCCATCTAAAAACAACCTTAAGGTTATGCTGCTAAACACTGGGAGTCTTAACATGAAACTGCACTCACCAGAAGAAGTCCTCACCTTGGAAGACCCAGACATTTGTGCAGTCATGGAGACCTGGATCAAGGATGTGGAGACTACCCCAGCCATACCCGGTTACACCTCCTACCACACGTTCAGACAATAAACTGAATGCATGAAAACTAATGGAGGCAGTGTATCAATATTCATTAAAGATAAATACACCTGCAGATTGGTTAAACAGTACGATTCCCTGGAGATAATTCAGATGCAAATAACTGTTGGTAGGACACCTATTCAAGTCATTGCCAGTTACAGGACCCCCTCCATGAATCAGGACACCCACTCTGCCTATTTGGATCTACTTCAGTCTATCAAGATTCACCTGAACACCATGGTTTTTGGTGACTAACTAAACATCCATTGACTGGGTAAATTACTTGTGCTCAAAGTCACTTGCCCAATGGCTCCTCAACTTCATTAATTCCAATGCCTTAGCACCCCCACAAGAGGTGTAAACATCCTGGATCTGGTGCTATCCAATATGGAGGAACACTGTAGCACCCGCACTGTGATGTCTTCTCTGGTGAGTTCTGACCACAAATTAATGTTATTCAAAGTAACTATCACACCTGACACCCCCCCCCCCCCCAGCAGCAGCTAAACTAAAAAAACTTCTCCAAAGCAGATTATAACCTCTTATGGGATGGCCTAAATTGCTTCACTGCACATCTCCCCTCAGATGGAACTGGCAACTATGCCGAGTTCTACACCAATGCTTTCTACAAACACATGTATAACTGCATTGACTCAGCCATACCTGATAGGACCAAAATAAGCTCCTCAAAGAAGAGCAAACATGCCTGGTAAGCAAATGCCATTAACAGGCTTTACAATAAGAGGAAGAAATTGCTGTCTAAGAGTAAGAGGTCATGAGCCTTAAAAAGGAAACACTCTCTTCTCAGCTTAAAAAAGCAAATAAGACTTCTTGTGAAGTCCTCCAAAGCAAATAATGAATCCAAATTAGCTTCTTCAACTAAGGACAACCATAAAGCATTCTTTAGTTACATCTGTAATATAAAAGGAAAAGCCCAGATTTGTGCTGAACTGGGAATTAATGATACCACATATAATGAGCCTGTGGACATAGCTAACCTGTTGGCTGACAGATTCTGTGAAAACCTCACTCTCCTGTCCCCGCCACATGTACTGGATGACATCTCTACTACCTAACCCCTACCTTTTATCTCTAATGAGCAAGTCATAAACACCGTCTCTAAGTCCAAAAACACAGCATCTATGGGACCTGATAACATCTCAGGCTGCATCCTACATGGGCGCCAACAAGAATTAGCAACACAATTGGGTAATCTTTTCAATCGTAGTCCAAGCACCAGCTTCATCCCTGCTGAATGGAAAACAGCCACCGTTATTCCCTTGCACAAAGTTGGTGTTTCCACTGACCCTGTAAACTATATACCTGTTAGCCTGACTAGTCTTTTCTGCAAGGCCATGGAGTGAATCATCACGGCCATTATCAACAAAGATATATGCAATCTCCAAACTCTTGATCCTACTCAGTCTGGATTTGTCAAAGAGAAATAAACCTGGTGGACTTCTTCAAGACAGTCACCCAAGGCCCTGGATGAGGGGAAATCTGTGCATAGAGCCTACCCAGACTTAGCCAAGGCTTTTGACACTATCCCTCACTCAGGTGCCATTGACAAACTCATCCAGCTTAGGTATTAACCCTTATATCATTAGATGGGTCATTAATTGGCTCACTGATAGAACACATATAGTCAAAATAGGGGAAAACACCTCCAACATCAGACCTGCAACCAGTGGTGTTCCACAGGGATCAGTCCTGTGACCTCTACTGTCTGGAAACTGTTTCTTCAAAGTACAAACAAAAACCAAAGGTTTGTGGCTGAAAAAGTTTGCTGATGACTGCAAACTGGGAGTGGTCATAGAATCTCCAAATGATGTCAACATCCTACAAGAGAGCCATACACAAACAAATTATTGGTGCCAAAATCATGGCCTTAAACTCAAAGCAAAAATGTATTGTCATCCTTTTCAGTAAGAGCAATGTTCCTGCTGACTACCACAACAATAGCAACACCCTAAGTACGCAGTCAATGGTGAGAAACCTGGGCACGCAGGGTGACAACAGTCTTACCTTTGATCACAATGTCTCCACAGTGGCATTCTGTATTGCTCATCTCATAAGTATGGGCATTGCTTCCAGGAAAAAAGAAATTACAACCTCCCTGTACACTTCCCTCATCAGCCCAATAACTGAGTACAGTGCCCCTTGTGGTATGTACCTTTCCAAGCACCTGCAGCAATTGGAGAGACCATGAAGGTTCCCCACAAAGAAAATTCAAGATCTTCAGCATCTGTCATATGTGGATCCTCTGAAATCACTGTCACTTTATCCTGTTTCATACAGACTACTCAGAGGTGATCTCTGCTTTGCATATAAAGAATCTCTGACCCTTTTTTTATTGGAAATGAAATCAAATGGTACACCAGTTACTTACACTAAAGACCTTAACCTGGTAAGGGACATTAATAGAACCTGCTGGAGAGAAAGATGTTTCTCTCAGAGGTTGCCACACCTTTGGAACAGACTCCCACTTCATGTCAAGCAGACCACCTCATTGGCCCTATTCAAACGCAAACTGGAAAACAATTGGATGGGTGACTGTAAGTTCACCCAGGGGGTTCCACCTGTGTCCCTCTTGGACAGGGGCATTAGGTGCTGATGATGGAAATAAGGTGAGAAATTGGCTAAGCTTGTAAAGGCCCTAGGACCATTAGACTAGTAACTTCCTATGATCCTATGATTAATGAACCACCTGGACATCTCAATTGTTCGGAACTCCTAGCTCCTTCCCAGTGAATTCTCAGTATGATAGATGACCAAATCAGAACTATGTTTAGATAAAGCATGTGTTGTCTGTGCACATTGGAAAGTATTTTGGCTAGAAGAATTTTCTTAGGAGCCCTGGCTGAGTCATTACCCCCAAGGTGGATCACCAAAACCTTGAACAAATTTTCCTTTCCTGCAGGTTGAAACCAGATCTCACAAAACTGAAACCATAGCAGGCCTGATAAAAGGTAAATGAATGAACTACCCATTTGTTATGGTCTAATGAACCAAAGTGTCAGCCAGGTGGATCAAAGTTTGGATTGTAGCTATCTTGATGAAGGAATATCCCAAAATGCAAATAACCTCCTTCTCTGAAACAGAAATAAAGGTCAGTGCATGATGTATGATAAAAAGGCATCAGACACTTACCTTCCTGTGTTTTGCATAACCATAGCAGAATGCCCCTCCATGGCAAAGTCAGAATTGCATCCTATTCTAAAAGAGTGGGATGAATACCCTTGTGGATGTATACCTTGCCACTTGATGGTATTTCTCAGGAAGAAATTGATCTCTTCAAACTAAATGACATATCACCCTCCTGGGTGAAAACCAGGCCTGACCTAATGCCCTTAGGAGTGATCTTGTACATTAATCTGAACCAGTGAACTGCGAAAATGGTCATCTCCTTCTACTTGTCTAGCTGGACTTGCAGCCCTTTACCCAATTGGTCCATCTTGGATTTCTTCACCCACATAAGAATAAAAGCCTTATGAATAATGGAGTATTCTCAACAAAGAGAGCTTAGTAATTCACTAGCATGGAAGGCACCCACATTTAATGATGTGAACAAAGCAGACAGTGTAGCAAAGGTATGAAAATCAGGCACTGTGTTAAACAAGCCCCAAACAATGATGGTAAGGAGGTTTCTTCCTATTGGTTTCCTTGCATCATGAGAAGCCCCATTAATATTCACTCAACCCTTGATCAGTCTACCAGTCATCCAGTGACTGGACACTACCTGAATACCCAAAAACGTTCCATCAGTCCTAAAGCTGCTAAGTGAATCCTTTGTGTTATTCAGGAATCTTCTAATGAGAATCTGACCACCAAGAAATGAAGGACCGATGACAAACCCCAACTTCTGTGGCAAGGGGCAATGACCTATAGAAAACCAGACTTCTGCAGTAATTGTCATGCCCTTCAGTTTGGCATGCTTGGCCAGCTGACAAAACCTGGTGAACTCAAACTGAGAAAGACTATTAGCTATAGGGTTGTGTTGGCCAGCCACATGCACACCACAAAAAGACACATTAATTTTAAACTCAATAAAACTAATAGACTAATTTCAGAGTGAACCCATTTTGGACTTGGAGGACCATTTGTTGATGGCATGGACAACCACAGGATTGTCAGAGGAAAATATTATTCTACTGTTGTATAATTCCTCCTTCCATACCAAAGCAGCAACCCAGATAGGGAAGAATTCCAGGAAAGTAATGTCCTTCCTCCTCTCTTCTGACCAAGAGTCTGGCCATTTTTTTAGTTAACCAATTGCCTTGGAAGTATCCTCCCATAACAAAGCCCCCTGCCACATCTGTAAAAAGATTAAGGTCAATGGATGAAAACCAAAGGGACTGCTAAACACATATACCATTGAATTGGTTCAAGAACATGAACCAGAGCCAGAGGCCTTCCTTGGACCTTCTGGTCAGATGAGCATTGTAATGTTTGGGCTTGTTTCCTTTCAGCAAGTTAGAAGCAGACTGTAGGAAAGCCCTTCCCAGGAATATTGCCCTGCAAACAAAATTCAGTGGCCTGTTAAGTTGTATAATTTCCCCTGAGTGAGCTTTTTTTGACCACCAGAAAATTCCAAAGCAATTGCTGGACTTTTTACAATTTATCAAGAAATGTTTTAAATAATGATCAATTGTATCAATTTCTAGTCACAAAAGGATTAAGGCCAAACTCACCCCTTCTGACTTGTCTTTGGTTAATGGTACTCCTAAATTAATGCAGAACTCTTTGAAGACTGACATACCCTGCACTGCCCATTCCTACCCTTCACCTACTATCAAAAGATCATCCAGGTAGTGGACTGCTAATTGAAGAGTTGCTATCTGTTGCCAATACCAAAACAAAGTTGTGCTGAACAGATCAAAAGTAACACAAGCCAGTGAGCACCCCACAGGCATGGAAGTGTCAAAAAGGGAAGAAGGCAGAATGCTGATTGAATGTATAACTTGCAAAGCCAGTGGTCTGAATAACCCAAAATGATCTCCACAACCTGATCCAGGGAAGAGTAATATACTTTGCACTGATCTATGTCAATAAAATCATTGACTGATGTACCAACATGGTGTGATTAGGTGGTGAATCAGCCAGAATTTGCCATCCTGCTTTTTAGGAATGAGGCTAATGGGAGAAATTTAAAAAGTGGGCCAGGGAAGAGTGGAAATAGGCCAATTAATCTGCCAGCTACTCATCCTTTTTCAATTAACTTAGCTGCAATTTCTCCATGTCTTTAATGATTGAAAGATTTGTAACTAACTTGAAATCTAAAGGTGCTGAGGAACCAGTTTGTGAAAACATTCAAGAAGAGCTGTGGCAATCTCTTGGTCAGGATATTCATTCAACAGGTGGGTCAATATATCTATTTGACTGGAGAATAGGAATGATGCAGATTGATTAAACCCCCTGCCATATGCACCTCTGTGGCTACCAGAAAGCTGCTTGTGTATAGGAAATTTATCCCATCCTTTGCCAAGCTCTTCCTCTAGGTGTGTTAAGAGAATGCCAGGCCTGCCACTACCTACTAGCCCCAGGCAACTGGAAACAGGGTGACCTTTGCCACACTGGAACACAAGTGCCTAACTTGCAAGCTGGCCAAAGGCACTTCTTGTGGTTAAAAGCCCAGCAGAACTTTTTTCCCCATTATTGCTGTACATGCTGCTGATCTCAGGGGGAGTCAGCTTATCCAACATGTCACTCAACCAAATGACAGGCTGTCTTAGCTCCCAACTGAGGGACATGTGTGCAGTTTTTAGTTTTCTGAACACCTGATCATAATTTGCCCAGCCTGAACACCCTTTGAGGGGGTGTGCTTCCGTGATGGCCTGACAATATACCAACAAGTGCAGAGCTTGACTAGGATCTTTCTCTTTAGTCACTTCCATGAAGGCCATGAAACCTAGCAACCAAGTGTCTCAGTTTTTAGCTGCTGTTTGGCTGAGGCCTTTTCCCCAATGGATGCCCAGGCTATCACCAAATCCTTGTTAGAAGAATCATCAATGTCCAAAATGTCCTTTATACCCTCAGTATCCACAGGGTCAAATATTTCCATGAATTCCCCCTTGAGGATCTTCTTTTTAAGTCTGGTGGGACTGTGGGTCCCAGGGGAGATGGAAGTTGAAAGGTTCAGTGTAGCCATGGGAGACAAGAACTGGGGTAACACAATTATCCATATGAGCTGGGACATTGCTCTTTGAAGTTCTAATGGTCTCAGACCTGATTGCATGCTAAGTAAGGGTGGAGATACATCTTGGTCAAAATCTGGCCCTCCTGTATTCCCACAAAAGAAAGCTGCTGTAGCACCAAAACTCTTTTCTAAAGCTAGGTCAAACAATCTAACCCTCCTCTCTCCTGGCAATAAATTGATAAACTCATACAGATATTCCTCATGGAATTAGCCTCAGTCCCTAAACCCTGCTCATGGCTCCCCCCTCTGAGTCATCACCTTCCAATTCTGGTGGTACGTCCAGTAGGAGTGGAGGGTTGACCTTTGGGTCTGAGGTATTTATTTTATTTTTCCTTCTAAACTTCTTGCCAAGAGGGGGCCTATTCCCTGACTCTTCTTCATAATTTGCCACTGATCTCTTCCTGCAGTTCTGTCCTTGTACTACTGACTGTGCAGCCTCTAAGTCAGAAAGCAAACCTTGTGTTTCTTGAGATATATGAAGCTGTATGTGTTTAAAAGACTGGGTCAGGGTGGAACCTACAAAATCGGAAGAGTTGGCAAAAAAATTACATGAAATGTTTAACAGATGTGGAACATCAAAAATTCTAAATAATGCCAACTTTCCTGTATGCCTGGATGCCCTGCTGCTGTGGAGTTCTACAATATGAGTACTTGACATGCTGAAAACAAAAAGCTTTGATTAGATTCATACTTAACCTGAATAACAAATCCCATGTTAAAAGACGATGAAATACTTCTGTGGGGTTCCTGAATGTTTACATCTTCCACACAATGCAGTTCCTCTCAGAAACAAGAGCCATTATTCTACAAAGCTATAATCCTGCTGCTAACAGACAAAATCACAATGTCTACAGAAATAGGCTTGCAGGACAGATTGGCTGAAAAACTAAACCCAAGAGCCAAACTTTCAACTGCCCTCTACTGAAATAACTGAGCCCACACACACACACACACACACACACACACACACACACACACACACACACACACACACACACACACACACACACACACACACACCAGTGACCCCACAGTTTAAAAAAAGCTATACTTATTTGTAAACTGACAACACATAATTTAACACACACAAATTTTACATTACATAAAAATCTGAAGACAGGTAGAAAATTTTAAACTGCCTAAATCAAGACCCACACCCGAACATCTACTTGCTGAAATAAAAACATGCTTGATCTTATTCCATCAGTAACAACCAAACTGTGAAATGCAATTGCAATTAAAATACAAGCCATAACAATTATTTCCCTCATAAAACCATCCTGCTGGCCATCCATCATAGAGTTGCCACCTGACACTCTTTGCCAGGAACAATCCCCGTATTTCCAAAATTTATATATATATACATACATATATACATATATATATATATATATATATATATATATATATATATATATATATATATATATATATTTATATATATATATATATATATATATATATATATATATATATATATATATATATATATAAATATATAAATATATCCATATGGATGGATCTAGGACTACTGAATGAAAGTTTAATAGACTGAATCCACAATAACCGAATGCACTTTAACGAAAGCGCTTTCACCAATAAAGCACTTTCATTAAAGTCCGTTCGATAACCCCCCCCAAAAAAACAATAAATCTTCTTTTATGCAGAGGTGCCCTGTGCCCCCTACACCCCCCTTCTTTATATTCTCACTCCTAGGTTGCACTAAAGTGGGGAAAAGGGAATTCTCCCTTAACCGCACCGTAGTGCGACTGGCACAACCAGCATACATAACCGAAAGTGCTGCTTCAGTGAACAGCACTTTTGGTTATGTATGTTCGGTGATTTCTGCTTCGGCAGAAAGTGCCGTTGTGGATCTATACGGATCCCATATATATAGGTTTACTATTAAAATGCCGAAAGGAGGGGGTGGAGCTCCAAAGATCGTTAAGAAAATAAACTTGCCAAAGATTCCAAAGGCAACCACAAAACATTCTATAGCTATGTCAAGAATCTAAATGGCAATGCTCAGATCTGCTCTGAGCTACAACAGAATGGCATTAAATATACTGATCCCAAGGATATTGCCAATATCCTGGCAGATTAATTCAGTGCCAACTTCACCCCCCTCTCACCCCCTAAAGGGCTCATCTCAATACCGAACGATTGCCAAATTCCAGTAATGTGGCCACACAGGGAAAAAAAACGCACTCTCCAAAGCTAAGAATATAGCATCCATGGGACCAGACCACATCCTGGGTTGTGTACGACATGAACTACAAAATGAAATGGCACCTCACCTAAGTGTCATGTTTAATCATAGCCTCACCTTAGGCTTCGTGCCCACTGAGTGGTGCACAGCTACAGTTATCCCACTTCATAAGGGGCGATCCACCTTGGATCCCAGGAACTACCGCCCCATCAGTCTGATGAGCCTGATCTGCAAGGCCATGGAACGTATTATCATGGAACTTATAAACAAAGACATTGTCAACCTTCAAACACTGGACACCACCCAGTTTTGATTTGTGAAGGGCCGATTTTGACTCCTGAACCTGACTGACTTCTTTGAATCAGTCTCCAGAGCCGTGTATGAGGGGAAGGTGGTCCACACAGCCTATCTGGACCTCGCTAAGGACTTTGATACCATCCCTTACTCCTTAATCATAGATAAACTTACTAAGCTGGGCATTAATCCCTACGTCACTCGATGGGTTGCCAATTGGCTTAGTGACAGAACCCACACTGTAAAAGTAGCCAACTCCAAATCCAGCTCCAGACAAGTGACAAGTGGAGTACCTCAGGGTTCAGTCCTGGGACCGCTCTTGTTTGGCATCTACTTCTCTAAAGTGCAGGCCAACACTAAGGGACTCTGGCTAACAAAGTTCACAGATGACTGCAAACTGGGAGCCATTATTGAATCCCAAAATGATGCAGATATTCTACAAAACGGCCTTACAGAAACAGATGCTTTGTGCCACAGCCATGGGCTCAAGCTCACTGCCAAGAAATGCATAGTTATCCCCTTTGAGAAAAAACATGTACCCGTGAATTACCACATAGGTGGCAGTACACTAAACAGCGAACGTGAGATAAGAGACTTAGGGACACAGGTGGACAGTGGTCTCACCTTCAATAACCACATTGCCACAATAGTCAGGGAATCCTTCTATGTGGCACACCTCATCACTAAGGTCTTTTCATCCAGAAAAAAGGAAGTCATTGTCCCACTGTACTCATCCCTCACTAGACTTATTATAGAATACAATGTCCCATTTGGTATATACCTCTCAAGACATCTGCAACAACTGGAAAGGCTGCAGAACTACCTCACTAAAAAAATGATAGGCCTAAAGCAGATACCCTATGTTGACCATCTAAAATAACTCATGCTATACTCTTGTCACATATTGTCTACTCTGGGACAATCTCTGCTTAGCATACAAGGCCATGTCAAACCTAGAGCTGTTGGACATGTTACACTTAAAGAAATTCCAATCCATCAGAGCCACATGCTTCAGGGATCTGAACCTTGTCATCACAATGAACAAAACATTCTAGAGGGATAGGTTCCTGACCCAGAGACTCTCCAGACTCTGGAATAGACTGCCCATACATGTCAAGCAGAGCATCTCTTTGGCCCTCTTCAAAAGGAACCTTGATGATTGGATAGGAGATAGGAAAATCACCTCGGGGATCATGTCAGTCACCCTTCTAGACAGGGGTCCAGGGAAGTAAATATTGTGGGAAGAAATAACCAGGAAATTATTATGGCTAGGCTTGTATAGCCCCTAGGGCCAATAGCCGAGTACCATCCTATGAACCTATCAGATGAACCTATGAATGGCCGTCTGAGAGCAGCAAAATTTCAGAGCTCCATAAACTAGTAAAATAAAACAGGGATTTTTTTTTAAATACCAAAAACTTATAGATAAACAGCTAAACTATATAAATATTAATTTTGGTAGATTTCTATAAAAAATTCCTGTCAGGAAACTTTGAGATTTTTTTCAGTTACTGATAATGAGCAAGTCAAGGCATTCTCACCCTGATGCAGATTGAAAGAAAGAGCTACAAATGACAACTACCTTACAGGAACTGTCTTTGAAGATGGATGTCTTTAAGAAAGATTTAGAAAATCTTAAATTGAACTATCAAAAACAGACTGATACTCTCAATGAATTGCAGCAACAACATCAGACAAAAATAACAAGCATAGAGACTTCCCTAAATGACATTGAAGGGAGACTTAAAGAAGAAGAAACACTAAAAGAATATCTTCTTAAACAAAATGCTTTCTCAACAAAGTAGATGAAGTAGAAAACAGGGAAAGGAGAAACAACATTAGGATCTTCGAGTTACCCGAAAATGCTGAAGGTGAGGACATTATTTCATTTTTAACAACCTGGATTCCTGATTTCTTAGACTTAAAAAAAGGTTTCTCCTTTGGAATTGAAAGGGCACACTGAGCATTGAGGAAACCTGCTTTTAATTCAACAAATACTCCTCCTAGGTCAATAGTCATAAAATTTCTTTCATATTTGGAGAAGGAACTAATTTTAAAATCTCCCTGGAGGAAATCACCTTCAAAATATAATCAGAACCCAATAAGATTTGATAATGATTATGCCACCAGAATAAAAGAACAGAGAAAAAAGGTTTTGGCCAATATTAAAGCTAATAAAACAAAACAATATCAAGGCACAGACCAAAAACAAAAGAGGATGGACCAAACCACAGCAGGCAGCAGAACAGAAAGAATTCCATTTAATGGTAAGCGCTTTCGCAGCATATCAAGCTGTTTCATCAGACACGCAAGAAATGTAATGCCTTACTTTTAAACTAAAAACAACCAAAAAAATCATTTGTTCAATTAAGGGTACTTTCCCATGTAAAAAATGTAATTACTGTGTGTATTTAGACACCACAAGCACGTTTACTCACCCAAACACTGGTAAAGTATGAGAATTTAAGTTAACACTGGACTGCAATACAACTGACCTTGTCTATCTGGCTTACTGTAGTAGATGCTATTCATTCTACAAAGGGAAAACAAATAGAACACATGAGAGAACATCTGTATGATATATCCAGGGATGATGAATCCAATGCCTTAGCCAAACATTTTATTTAACATTTGTTGACCGGGAAAGTCCAACTAGGTTCCACAGATCCTGTTTTCAGTGGAAACCCAGGGAGAAATGCTCCAGAAGCATGTCTTTAGAATGTGGGAGGAAACCGGAGTATGCAGAGGAAACCCACACGAACACAGGGAGAACATGCAAACTCCACACAGAAGGCACCCCAGCCGAGAATTGAACTGGAGAATCTCTTGCTGTGAGGTGACAGCATTAACCGCTGCACCACTGCACCGCCCTTGTAGGTAAACAAAACATGTAGGTACACATCATCATACACATATAGTCAAGTTCATGGTGATGGAAATGATCCCCAAGAATGAAAGAGGGCGAGACATCAGAAATAAAACAGAGACAGCAGAGTTAGAATGGATTATAAGGATGAGAGCTAACATGGGCAGAAGTATTAATGATAAAGTTTCTATAAAGCCAGTTTTACAGGCTAGGGGACTGCCCAGATGACTATTGTTTTTATTACTTTTTTATTACGTTTTAAATTGTTCACATTTATGTGCAATATGTTTTGTTTCTAAATGTTTACAGCCTAGATGACCATTTTTAAACTGTTTATAGATATGCTTTTGTATATGCCTTTAAACAAGGAGTGCATCTATTACTGCATGTAACTGAGCAAATGATTTTATTGGTTGTTTTTAGTTGAAAAGTGAGGCATTGCATTTCTGGTGTATCTGTTGAAGCAGCTTGATGTATTGCGAAAGCGCTTACCATTAAATGGAATCCTTTCTCTTCTGCTGCCTGCTGTGGTTTGGTCCATCCTCTTTTGATTTTGGTCTGTGCCTTGATATTGTTTTGTTTTATTAGCTTTAATATTGGCCAAAACCTTTTTTCTCTGTTTTATTATTCTGGTGGCATAATCATTATCAAATCTTACTGGGTTCTGATTATATTTTAAAGGTGATTTCCTCCAGGGAGATTTTAAAATTAGTTCCTTTTCCAAATATGAAATAAATTTTATGACTATTGACCTAGGAGGAGTATTTTTTGAATTAAAAGCAGGTTTCCCCAGTGCTCAGTATGCCCTTTCACCTTTTTGGTTCATCATGTTTTGTTTTTGGTTTGTTCTTGTTCACTTGTTGGTTGAACCAATTATCTACACAACATTCTTGTTCTTTTGCATTCTCGTTGGTTGCTTGTTGTGTAGTACCATGGCTGAAGGAATTACCACTGTGCCTGATCTAGAATACATACCTGATCTGAATGACAGATGGAGAATCAGGCAAGGGAGATGCAGCCCTGGTGAATAACCTGAGCAATCCTTTGTTGGACTTTGATGTGTCGAGCCTTGAGAGGTGATCTCTGCCTGACTTACAAAGCCATGTTCAACTCAGAATTGATGGACATGCTCCATCTAAAGAAATCCATGTCACTGCGAGCCACTCGCTCTAGTGAGCTAAACAACAATAAAGAGAACATGCTAGAGGGATAGATTCCTGTCACAGAGACTCCCCATGCTTTGGAACAAAATTCCTAACTACATTAGGCAGAGCCCCTCACTAACACTCTTCAAGAGAAACCTTGACAAGTGGATGGGTAATGGAAAAAACACCCCTGGGATCACTCCATTGGCTATTCTTGACAAAGGCTCAGTTAATTAATCAATGGGACAGCAAAAGCTGACACACCCTGGCTAGGCTTATAAATGCCCTCGGGCAGATAGCCTAGCACCTACCTATGAACCTATGAAGTAAGTGACTTTGACTTTTTTGCAACTAAAGAAAACTGTTTAAGTTGGAAAACGATTTAAGAAAGCTTAAAAGGCTTCAAATGCAAAGTTTTCACCTTGAAGCCTGTTTAAAGTTACCAATAATTCCCCAAGGGCTACAGGTTCTCAAGGTGCCCACATATGCGGACACATACAAACAGTTATTAATTAAATGGCAACAAATTAACCTAGACTTGGGGTTCAATTACATGCATCCTCTTATAGAATAGTTTCTACTAGAAGAAAAAATATTGGCTTGCAATATTCTTCAAATGCAAACTGAACTATATGAGCATTATCCTCCCAGTACTGTTGATTTTAAAACAGACCATCTAATAGAAACTGTAACTTTATATGAACAACAACTTTTGGGTCAAAAAAAGAGAAAAATCCAGAGAGACATGCAAGATTTTTCTTCAGGCAGAGTGCTTGCCTGGCCAAGCAAAATACATTGAATACAGCAAGTGCAGTAAACAACACTGATATGCATGTTTCCCACTTAAAAACAGAAGCAGCAAATGCCTCAAATGGAGGCAGAATGGCCCCTTTAAGAGAAAGTAACATTATTGGGTCTGCTGAAGCTGAAACGGCTACCGCACCGTCTGATGACATCACAACACACACAGCCAACAGTGCAGTCATGGTGGATGCAGCTTCCTTTACTGGGGGAGCGCACAAGAAAAAAAGGGAACCATGCAGTTGATATTTCAGTCAGCAGTGTTGTTTCAGGGTCGAGTTTGAATCCTAGCAGTAGGATGGAAGCTAAATTACCATTTCCAGTTCACAACAACATGGGCAGAGGTATTAATGATAAAGTTTCTATAAAGCCAGTTTTACAGGCTAGGGGACTGCCCAGATGACTACAGTTTTTATTACTTTTTTATTACTTTTTAAATTGTTCACAATTATGTGCAATATGTTTATGTTTCTAAATGTTTACAGCCTAGATGACCATTTTTAAATTGATTATAGATATGCTTTTGTGTATTTCTTTAAACAAGAATTGCATCTATTACTCCATGTAATTGAACAAATTATTTTATTAGTTGTTTTTAGTTTAAAGTAAGGCGTTGCATTTCTTGTGTGTCTGATGAAGCAGATTGATGTACTGCGAAAGTGCTTACCATTAAACAGAATTATTTTTCATCTGCTGCCTGCTATGGTTTGGTTCATCCTCTTTTGTTTTTGGTGTATTCTTGTTCAGTTGTTGGTTGAGCCAATTATCTAACCACATTCTTGTTCTTTTACAATATCAAGGCACAGCTTGCCTTTCCAGCCAAGATAAAAATCCTGTATGCCAACGAGATGAGAACCTTTAATGACTTAGGAGAAGCTTCTTCATTTATTAAGAACAACAATGCAATCTCTCTTCCAGAATATATGGAGTGGTTATCTCCTTCTCTTAAGAAAATAAAAGAAACAACTGATTGGACTGATGTTAGAAAAAAAAAAAAAGACTGATTCCAAAATAGCTGCTTCAAACAAATCACTCAAACTATGCTATATATGATTATCAGTTGCTGTTTTAAAATGAGAATGTATCCTTTGTATGTCTTCTGAAACAAAATGTCACTTAATTAACTATTAGAAGCTTTTGATGTCTAACTTTAAAAGACTGAAGACTCAAGTGTCCACACAGAGGCAGGCAGGTTAGAGAGCTGGAGTAATTTGCTTTCCTGAAATAAATTGGAATTGTGTATTACTTAATAGCATATTCAGTTTCAATATACAAACATACATGGTCTCCTTATTGAGCTAATTATTACTCTGTTTGCTCACTGGCTTCAATCTAGTAATTAATTAACTAATATGGTTAAAATGTGGCATCGTTTAATAACTGTCTGTTTCTAATTCCCCAAGTTGGTATGTCATTCATGAATGTTGCAGTGTCTGCTAGCTTGTTGAATAAGTATTGCCATACATGCTGCCCATTCAGTTGATATTTCATTTATAAAAACTGCCATGTTTGCTTTCTTGTTAAATATATGCTGATACACCTGCCGATGGGTTTAAATTGATATTTTATACATAATTGCTGCTATATTTGCGGGATTGCAGGTCTGTTGAACATCTACTGCTGTATTTTCTGGCTTGATTAATCTGATATGTCGCCCATGAGTAATGTAGTGTTTGCCAGCTTTTTGAGGGGTGTTGCCACGATTAATGATGTCTTTGAGTTGATATGTTGTACATGGATGCTGCTGTGTATGCTGGTTGTTGAATAGGTATTGTTTTGTTTGCTGGCCAGTTCGAGATGATGTGGTATACATAGATGCTGCTGTGTTGGTCGGTTTACTAGAAACCAATAAGTGCTGATGTGCTTGTTGACTTGTTAGACACAGCTTAGGATGGCTGTCAGCACTTGTCACTGTCAGCTTTCTTTTTGTCTTTAGGGCCTTTCTCTCTTCATTCTGTACCCATTGCACAAAAGGAGGGAAAATAATGTTCTGGTAATGTCTGAAGTGAAGTTTTTAGTATTCGGAGTGTCTCACAAACACTCTAGACTGCCCTACATTAACTGCCTGATATAATCTGTTACCATTCAGGTTCCCATGGTAATGGGAAACAATGAAGTCAATCCTTAATGGCTCTGCAGAGCAGCCGAGGTGAGTCTCGGCAGTCAGTCACCAATTAAGGAACTCAAGCGATTAGCTTTACTATGTTTGAAACTGGGAACCAGAGGAAAAATCAAAGGGAGAAACAGGCATGATGAGGTGATACTGTGCTGCTTTCTTGATGTAATCTGACATACATGGAACAATTTAAGGTAATTGTCTAGATTTGATATCTATTATTTTGATACCCATTTTGGTCATGTTTGACAGTTATGACAATGCCAGTGGAATAAATACTCTTCTTATGTGACACTATATTAGAAATGATGTGTGCAAGAAAGTTAATATGAGTGGGGCATTTTAAAGATGGTTATGGAATACAATATGTCAATATGTCATAACCTGAAACAAGCGGTTTTTGATTTAATTATAGCCACTTACTCAAACTCTTTTAACACTTGGCAGACTGCACAATTTTGAAATTGTTAATATTCCATAGTCAATATCTTTAGATTTTGTCTCTGCATACTAATTAATTGATATAGATGTGGAATTTGTTATAGGGTTGGTTTGTTTGTTAAACACCTTTCAGAATGGACACAAATACTATTAACAGATACCAGAATAGAGGACATGCATCATAATGACATCTGATAAATACAAATCAAACAACAGCGAAATTAGACAATTATATTATCAGCTCAATATCTAATGCTTGCAATTAATAACCCTGACATCAACAGTCTGTCGTTTTCAACTTACAAGGCATCTTTAATACACTGGCAATTCTTACAAATGAAACATTTCAAATGAAAAGAAAAAAGGGGGATGCATTGTACATATAATGTAATAACATTGAGTTATGCTTGCATACTGAGAGTGTTATAATTTATACACGCCAGGAATGTGACAAGATAACTACTTGTGCATCTGTATAAGTAACGAGTATTATATTTGATATGTTTTATTGATGATATTATTTCTAATTATTATTTACAAACTCTATTACTTGAAAATCACAATGTTTGCATAGTTCACATTAAATAGCCTTTTTCAAATTCCTAGCTTTTCACAGCATAGAGAAACTCATAAGCTATCTGTGACTCTCTCTCAGCAACTATAAGATATTTGTTTCTAGTGTTAAGTAGTAGAATTTATATATGATAATACTGTCAACATTTATTACTTCTTTCTGCAAAGACTGACAAATATATTGACAAACTGGATAAACACGAAGTTTCATGCATCTATAACTTTTCATTATGCTTGTTTATATTTAAATAAGTCTGACTAGTAAAAGTGGTTATAGCGTACAGCCGCTGTGGTGCAGCGGTTAGCATTGCCGCCTCACAGCAAGAGGTTCTCCTGTTCAATTCTCGGCTGGGGTACCTTCTGTGCGGAGTCTGCATGTCCTCCCTGTGGTCGCATGGGTTTCCTATGGGTGCTCAGGTTTCCACCCTCATCCCAAAGACATGCTGTAGGTGCATTGAACTCTCTAAATTGATCCTAGGTATGAGTGTGTGTGTGTGTGTGTGTGTGTGTGTGTGTGTGTGTGTGTGTGTGTGTGTGTGTGTGTGTGTGTGTGTGTGTGTGTGTGTGTGTGTGTGTGTGTGTGTGCCTTCTGTGGAAGGTTAGGTGCTGGGCTGGCAACTCGACACTGTAAAAACTCCACTGCCAATCATGAGAGAACAGGTGATCCACTGTGGTGACCCCTAACCGGGAAAAAGCCGAAAGAAGAAGTAAAAGTGGTTATAGCCGTAAACATCAAAATAGACGTATTCACATGTCACAGCTTTATAAGATCTAGATGCATACTAATGCACAACAGAAGTAAATAATATATAGCAATACTTCTGATCCTTCCCAAATGCAAATTAATGACTAGGTAGCCTCTTACCTTGTAACATAGAATTCTGTAATGTGTGAATCAGTTTGAAATTGTGATTTCTGAGTAGGAATCTATAGATGCATACTGCAGATAAAACAATAAAACTGTAGATAAGTACACATTAATTGGGAAATAGTAAATCGGCATATAGTCATTCTTCCAAGGCAGTATCATTAGTGTTATATCAATAAGCAACACAATCACACTTTATTATGATCAATTTGGACAATACCTCTGCACACATGAAGCTTCTCTTTATTGCATATGTCTAGACTACTTACTTATATAACATATCTATTTAATATTGATGTCATCTTTGAACTATAGCGGTCATCTCATAATGCAACTCATCTAAACTGAAATAAAGGGAAGGGGAAAAAAGGAAAAAGGAGAAGAATGGTGAACAGAAGAGAGAGAGAGAGAGAGAGAGAGAGAAAGAAAATGCTTTCAGATACTTTAAGAAGTTTACACCTAATTTAATGGCTCATTCTAACTCTGCTCATATTTATAGTGTAAATATCATAAGAATCATAATAAGCTCTGCTTGTCCAAAATATATAAATGCTAATTGATAATTAGATGTGATTATAGTCAAAGTTTATCAATATATTATCATAGAAAGTGGGACATCATATAGCTATTAAATTGAATTAGAATAGTTAGAAGAAGTAAAAACATTCTTTAGCACAATTTAATTATCATTATCAATAATCAAAGAATAATGATATTCCCTTGTGATTCATATCAAGCCTACCATCTAAATGCAAATATATCTTATGATCTGAGAATTCCATATAGGTGATTATATACCAGATATTTCTAGTGTAATAAATTGTTGATTATACTACTAAAGGTAGTATTCCTGGTGTACAAACTATCTTAGAATTTCATATTTCCTTTATAAATTATTCTCTATACAATAGTTTGGTTTATGGAGCTCAGTTGTTTCTGATCTCTAAAGGTATGAGTGATAATCTAATAGACCTATGTTTATTTATTAGATTAGGAATGATTTTCATTCCATATTTAGTATGTAACTTAGTTAAATTACTAGTTATTCTTTTAATCTTATTATTATACAAAAAATGTATTCTTAACCCTGACCAAACTATTACTTCCTCTGCATTCATAAAAGAAATAAGACCAATAATTTCTCCAAAACACTTACAAACAAACATAATGTTTATAGTTATCAGAGGAAACTGCTTAATAGCTATAATAATAATAATAATAATAATAATAATAATAATAATAAATAATAATAAAAGCTTATTTTTCCAAAAATTACTTGATATGGATTTAACTCTATTATCCTTAAACACCATTGGCTTACATACTCCAAGCTAAAGATCAAATTTCCTAAAATATTTAAAATGGAACAAATAACAAGTAGTCTTCCTTCAAGAAACACATTTCAAAATAAATGACAAATATACATGGAACCTTAAGGAATATATGATCATAGCTCAATCCTCCTCTAAGTCAAAGACAAAAGGAGTAACAATTTTATGGAAAAAGAATATTATCACCCCAGAAATTATTTACAAATATGAAGACAAAGAGGATCTTATAACCTGTGTAACAGTTAAATTTAACAATAGAATATGAACTCTAGCAAATCTATACTGGCTTCCTGGTATTGGAACTGGAGCAGTCAGAAAAACACTTAGATTTTATTTCCAATAATTATAAGGGAAATTTAATAATAGGAGGAGACTTCAACTGTATCCTAGATGCTTCTAAAACTACCAACCAGTGACCCCTTTGTAAACCTTCTATTTAAAAATCTTTAAAAAAATGGGTTGAGTGATTTGATTTAATAGATACATTTAAACTGAAAGAAGATAAATCCCTATTGTTCTCCCATCAAGACTACAGATTTGCCCCAGGATTCACGAAACTCCATGAAAGAATAAGAATATTCTTGCACGGAGTGTTTCATGTCCATTTATAATAGCAGCGTGACTTGCATATGCATAAAGGCACGCTGCTATTTAATCTAAATGGACACAAACCAGGAATGAGTGCAGGGGGCGTGTGTCAGTAGTGCCTGCACATGTAACACACCCCCTTCACTCAGAAAGTGCTGTATGGCATTTTGTGACACTGTTTTGTGTCAATGTATATAACATTAGAGTCTGGCTCCAATATTGTATGCTAAACCAGTGTGCACAGACACTAAAATGTAAGTAGCTAACATTTCAGTTTTGGCGGACACTGAAAAAAAAAAAAAAACAAACACCTAGAAGGCAGCAGCCTTCAAGTGCACACCCCCCAGAATGTATGCACTCTTGCCTTACATGCATGGAAGCAGTAGGGCAAGAGGAAAGGAATAAAAATTAAAAAAAAATATTTTTTTCATCAACTAAATCCAAAATTTAAGCAGTGCACCGCTTGTTTGCACGGTGCACCACTATGCTTAGCCTGGCTGAAATTCTGAAAATGATAGAAGAGTGCTACTGTGATTCACAATGTCATCAAGCAACTGTAGTGTAGTAGTACTGCCATAGCTTAGCATGTCGAACAGGCTCAGTTCGAATCCACCCTCTGCCAATTTATTTAAAAACATTTAAGGAAAGTGAATGATAGATGTCAATCATATGGCTCATGTATAGCACCGCAGGGGTGGGAATGTGTAAAATATAACTGCAAAAAGTACTTTATAAATATAATGAAAAAAATAGATTTAAGCAATGCTTTGCTAGTGTAAGCATTGCTTACTGGCTTTCAGCTGTGCTTACTTGGTTTAAGCTTTGCTATGCAGAGTTGTATGAAGCTAAGCATAGTTAAGCATATTAAAACTGGCCAATCAAGAAAAAGTGCAGGAAAACTGCCCTATTTAAACTGCACAGGCGGGAATACAGCCATAACCATTTGGGATTGCTCACAGCAGGACCAAAATGTCTGGTGTCGGTGAAGGTGTTCGCTTCTGAGTTCAACGTTGGGGCATCTAGGAGTCCAGGGTCATAGTTGGGCTCCTAGTAAAATACCACAATGGCAGGCTGCTGCAGGGCCAGTACTAGGGCTCGCAGTATAAAGTAGAGGCCTGGAACCAGCTTGCATGTGATCTCACCAGTGCCACTGGCATACCCCGGAATGGTGAGCAGATAAGTCACCACCATAACAACATGAAGTGGAGGAGGGATGCACTCTAGGACTAGTGGATCCAAGAAGCCCGAGCACAGGATGTCCCACCTTTTTGTAAGTATGCAGTCTTATGTATCTCTAACTATGTTTGGAAAAAGTTCAACTTGTGACTGTGCATGTGTGATTAATGTGTAATGTCTCCTCATACAGCTGCTGCAGAGAGATCCCAAAATGTTGAGGCTCATGCCCAGCTACTGGCCCAGCTGTGTCGGCAGTAGGATGAGTACAGAATACCCCCTAATATTAGCAGTAAGAAATCAAAATTATTGTAATGGTAGTACTGCCATATATTTTTATAAATATATATATATATATATATATATATATATATATATATATATATATATATATATATATATTATTGTGCTGTAAAAGTCAGGAATAAATGCCTGTGTCAGGCTGCCAGCATTACAATGAAGTATTCCAAGCTGCTATGTAATACAGATGTCAGTAGCAAACAAGGTACAATATGCAGGAGAGGAAAATTTGAATATGTATGAGTGTGCCTGAGTGCACCTGTCAAAAAAGTGCCATGTCAGGGCTACTGTAACAGTTAGAAATGAAAGTAATTGTGGATTTCTGAGTTGTACACAGATATGTATATCAAAACTAATGACGGTGATCCCAAACACTGATGTGTGTCATCTCACTGGTACCTGAAAAATAGAAATGTGTATGTCCTGAAGAATGCATTAACTGAGGTGAACTGAGTTAGCACTGCTAGTCTGCATACTTTAGATAGGGCATGTAAAATAACTGAAAAAATGCAACAGTACATATTTCCATCAGAATGTGTTTTACTTGTTTGTCTGCCAGCATTGTATTGTGTTAACTTTTCAATTGCAGCTGTATGTAGCTGTGAATGCACCGGAAAATGTATAAGGCTAAAAGGAGCAGACTTAAAGCCTACACTGTGTACTCAACAATCTAAATTGCAGTATGCAGTTGTAAAACAGTCAAATGTGCAATCCAGCTAATGTGCAAATGTTTCACAAACAGTGGCACGGATGTCTGTTGTGTATGCATAATTTGTACTAAAAATGGGAAACAAATAATGCAACATCATAATAAAAGTACTGTACACAAAATATGTACTAGCTAGAAATGTCACAAGCAACACACACCTCCCCAAAAGCTCAGTCTGATAAGGACTAGGAATGTAGTTCAGTTTTGCACACACACACCACAGTTCGAATCCAGGGACTGCCACTAACATCTCAGTCTGGCTCTGCAGTTGTAAACTGCAATCTGAATAGAAAAAATAATGCACTGCAACACATACATTTTCCATACAGGGCACACAGGTAAATACATCTGAGTAGAAATACTAGTATGATGTGTATAACTATGAAAGGTGTACAATTGCTGTGTTGATCATCCCCAGTCCTCCAAATAGATGCAAGCTAGACATCCACACTCTGCAGTCTGGCCCAGACAAGCCCCTCAAGTGTCACACTTTCATGGCTAGTTTCCCCAGATGCCAAGAAACCTGCACAAAGAGAATGTCAGAGTAGATGCATGTGAAAGGCACAACACATACTCCAGGGCCTGCAACTAATATGTGAATCTGAAAAGTGTGTAGAAACAGCAATGTAATGTGCACACAGTTTATCTGCACAGCCCCCACAGGCAAAGAAATTGTTACAGAAACAGGTCTGATGTGTATAACTAAAATAAGGGTATAATTGCTCTTTTGATATCTACAGCTGTTGGTGTGCTGTAGCAGCTCCATGGCACAGGTAGAGTGTATGTGTGGTCAGAATGTAGAGTAGTGAATAGTAGTGTACTGACAAATATACTTGATAGCAGTTGTCAATTGAATCTGTTTCCTTTCCCCCACCACTCAACTGATCCAACCATCACATTGAAACCAACATGGGTATGTTCCTAAACAAGCCTCTACTGTTGGGACTGTTGTTCCATTTGGGTTATCATTGTTTAAACTGTGTGCATAATAATATTCCCTGTTAAATAATCATTTTATTGCCTGCCTGCCTGAGATACCACTAACTGGCATGATGTTATAATGCTAAATGCCATTCCATATGTGCATGGGTTCTGTTTGTTATGGCACTGTTATAATTGCAAGTGGGCACGGTGAGGATGTTGTCACCCGAGATGAGGTCTGTGGCATGGTGTGCAGTGTCCTCCAGATGGAGCTGTATGACCACCTATGCCAGCTGGAGGGCAGGTTGACAGAGCTAGAGGGGCAGGCAGCCCCTCCAACCCAGCCCCCAGCACAGCCACCTTCAGGGCTGTGAAGGAGTAGTGGTGACTTCCATCGGGTGGGGACATCAGTGCCACTACTACCATCTGGGGGGCTCATGAGCCTCAGATTCCCAACCACCCTCCCTGTCAAGGTGTTTATCCCCATGTGTCATACACCACCCCTGTCTGCTGTCTTGTCTGTCTTGTTTGTCTGCAAATGCAACATCTCCTAAGAAAACTCCCTTACCTCACTTACCAGCCATGAACGTGGCTGTGCTGGGGGCTGGGCTGGAGGGGCCACCTTCCCCTCTAGCTGTGCCAGCCTGCTCTCCAACTGGCACAGGAGGTCATCCAGCTGCATCTGGAGGACACTGCACACTATTGCTGGAGCCTTCCTGTGTTCTGACAGAGTGCTCTTCAAACTATCTGGAGATATACAGAGCTAAGTATATTTTTCTGGCACTTCAGAGTTGTGCACTGTTAATTGTTGCTTGACTAATTTTATATCATTGCTGACTTCAGAGTTGTGCACATTTATTTTTGCTTCACTGTATAGTTTTTCAGATCTCTGCTGAAAGTGTTTTTCCCTACCCACCTTCCCTATTCCTGTGTTGTTGTTTAAATTTGGTGGCTTTTGTAGTTGCCCACCCCCACTGTAGATTTGATCTGGGACACCCCCCCCCCCGTCCCATCTCTTTACCTCATTCTAACTAATAAACTCCTTCTGCACTTGTTTTTAGTCATTTTTAATTTAATTGCATTTTTTAAAACTGTTTGGTCTAACATTGCTACATACTCAAGTGTTGCTCACTTGCACTGCATTTGAATTGTTTTCCTGCTCTTTTAGCTACTTTTCTGTATTAAAAAAATCTAAACCTGTTTCCTGCCTTTCCTGCAACTAGTTTAGTCCAGATTCAGATTTGCTGTATCCAGGACTGTATGTTAGCTTCTGAGCCCCCCAAGCTTTCTGAGTTGGAGGGAAGCCTTCTAGCTTATCAGTGGCAGTGATAAGCACTAGGTAACCTATCTACCACATAAGGAGTGGTTCTGGCACAAAAATTGTAGTTATTGGCTGTTTGGGCAGTTTTTCCATCTCTCTCAACTTTCTGATTTAAAAGCTCGCATTTGCGCTTGTTTCCCCCCTTTCCTGTAACTAGTTTAGTCCAGATACAGATTCTTAGTTTTAGCACTTGAATTTGCTTATACGTGATCAGCATTTGTTCAGAACTTGTTGTAAGCATTAAATAAGCTACTAATTACTACAGCACTCAACCTTCTTCATTACCTAGAAGAAAACAGTTTTTCTACTTACTTTCCTCACTTGCTTAGAGAAAAACAGATCTTGTACTCGCTTTCCTCACTTATCTAGAGGAAAATAGTTTTTTATTCAGGCATGTCCAAGGGTCAGCTCCCAGTGTTCTCTCCTGTCTATCTGATGAATCTGGGCATCTTGGGGCAATGTAGAAATTGCCTGATGTACACAGATAACCTTCTCCTCCTACCACCCAACACTACAACCTGGGAAAGATGCACTTATCTAGCCAAACTGGAGGTGAAGCTCTTTCCATCCAAGCCTGAATTTGACAGTCAAAAGGAGAAGGTAAACACTTGCACCACAGTCATCATATAGTCTCACTAAATCTACACCACAAAAATCCACACTTAGAAACACAAAAACATTCACAGAGGCTCTCAATAATAATCTGCTCAAGCAACATAGACCTCCAAATCAGAAATGCAAGCAAACTCCACCCCCCAACTCAACCCAAATAACACATAGCCCGCAGACTCAGTGTGCCACTCAACCACAGCCAATAAGTCGGTACAATGTACCCAACACACTAGTCATAGGTGACTCTATAGTCAGGCACACTGATGTCCCACTCACCAGGCTAAACAAGGAGAAGGTCACTGTCAGCTGCCTGTCAGGTGCCAGGGTCCGCCACATAACTCATGCACTCATGTCACTCCACAACAAGTACAAATATGACTCTGTCATTGTCCATGTTGGTGTGAATGACATGAGACATACCTCCCTGGACTACATGAAAAGAGACATGGAAGAGCTCTCCGATCTTTTAGCCCAGGCAGGTATGACCCTAGCCCTGAGTAGCATTTTGCCATCACCCAGAATGATACCGCAGTACAAGGATAAAATGATTGACTTCAACAATTGGCTAAATTTCTGGTGTCATTCTAAAGGGATCCAGTATCTGTCTGCTTGGGATGACATTGTCGACAGACCATAATGCTTTGCCAGAGATGGCCTGCCCCTGTCACCCCTGGGATTCCAGATATTAGCTAAGGTTTTTGCTGCCTCTATAGTGCCTTTTTTAGGCAAGGTATCAATGACAAATTCAGCACCATAACAGGAACAGGCAAGTAAAAACTGAGGGTGATGTTACTCAATGCTTGACGTCTTAATCTCAAAATGCACTCACTCGAGGCACTCCTTAAAATTGAGAACATTGATATCTGTGCGGTGACTGAGACCTGGTTCAAGGCTTCAGAGAGCACCCCTGCACTACCAGGCTATAACTCATATCATACTTTTCAGCCATGTAACCTGGGCCAGAACACCAAAGGCGGAGGTGTGTCCATATTCATTAAGGATATCCACACCTCCAGGCTAGTTGCTCAGCATAATGCAGCCGAGGTTATCCAAGTGCAACTAACTCTGGCCAAAACTGCAATCCAAATTGTAGCTTACTTCAGATCCCCCACCATGCCCCAGGATTCCCTCTCCTCTATTCTTGATGTACTGGAAAATATTAGGGTGCAATCAAACACCCTAATAATGGGCAATTTCAACTACCCCACCATTAACTGGTAAAACTACTCATGTGCCAACTCCTTCGCTCAACGCTTTCTGAAATTCATAAACTCCAATGCCCTGGAACAACTTATCCACACCCACACCAGGGCAACAATATCCTAGATCTAATCATTACCAACATGAGTGAATGGTATTCCACACCTGACGTCAATGCCTCATTGGTCCAATCCGACCATAAGCTAATCACCCTAGATATCCACATCCTGCCACCCCTCCCCCCATTAAGGAAACCACGGTAAAAAATTTTTCCAAAGCCAACTTCATGCTTCTTAAGACAGAAGTGGTGAACTTCATCACACCCATGCAGATGGACAATACAGATACGACTGCAGAATCCTACACAGTTGCACTTTATAAGCACTTACATGAGTGCATAGATCATGATATCCCAAACAGAACCAAAATGCTATCCTCCAAAAAAGGAGACCAATCTGATGGTCCCCTGTCATAAACAAACAGTACAATAGAAGGAAGAAACTGTTACAAAAAAAGAGTAAAATCCCATGAGTGGAGGAGCTCTCTGGTCAGCCTCATTAAGAAGCTGCAATCCCTCATAAAATCCTCACAAGCTAGTTACAAAAACAAAACCGTCACTGATTCTAAAGACAACCGCAAAGCTTTCTATAGCTATGTCAAGAATCTCAATGGCAACACTCAGATCTGCTGTGAGTTACAGCACAATGGCACTAAATACACAGACCCAACTGATATTGCCAACATCCTAGCAGATAGGTTCGGTGTGAACTTTACCCCCCCCTCACTTCCTAAAGGGCTCATTTCTATACCGGAAGAATGCAAAGTTCCTGTAATCATGGCTGCACAGGTAAAAAACACACTCTCCAAAGCAAAGAACACAGCATCCATGGGACCAGACAACATCTCAGGCTGCGTTCTACACGAACTACTGAACGAACTGGCACCTCACCTAAGTACCATGTTCAATCATAGCCTCACCTCAGGCTTTTTGTCCACTGAATGGCACACAGTGATGATTATCCTACTCTACAAAATGGGAGCCACCACGGACTCCGGGAACTACCGCCCCATTAGCCTGATGAGCCTGGTCTTCAAGGCCATGGAAGGTATCACCATGGAACTTATAAACAAAGACATTGGTAATCTCCAAACTCAGGACCCCACATAGTTTAGGTTTGTAAAAGGCAGATCATGTCTCCTAAACCTGATAGACTTCTTTGAAGTAGTCACCAAAGCCGTAAGGTGGTTTACACAGCCTATCTAGATCTTGCCAAGGCTTTCGACACCATCCCCACTCTGGAATTAGAGATAAACTCACTAAACTAGGTATAAATCCCTATGTTACAAGATGGGTTGTCAACTGGCTCACTGACAGAACCCACACTGTGAAAGTAGCAGACTCCAAATCCGACTTCAAACCAGTGACAAGTGGAATACCACAGGGTTCAGTCCTGGGTCCTCTCCTGTTTGGTATCTACTTCTCTGAAGTACAGGTTAACACAGAGGTCTTTGGTTAACGAATTTCACAGATGACTGCAAACTAGGAGCCATAATCGAAACTCTTAACAATGTGGACATCCTAGAAATGGGCCTCACTGAGACAGATGCCTGGTGTCAAAGCCATGGCCACTAGCTCAATGCCAAAAAGTGCATTGTCATCCGCTTTGGTAAAAACTCTGTACCCATGAACTACAACATAGGCGGTAGAATACTTAACACCGAAAGTGTGATAAGAGACCTTGGGACAAAGGTGGACAGTAGTCTCTCCTTTGATAATCACATCACCACAGTAGTCAGGAAATCCTTATACGTGGCACACCACATCACAAAAGGTTTCTCATCCAGAAAAAAAGAGGTCATTGTTCCCTTCTACTCATCACTCATTAGACCCATTATAGAGTACAACTCCCCTTTTGGTATGTACCTCACAAGACATCTACAACATCTGGAAAGGCAGCAGAAATACCTCACAAAGAGGATTACCGGCCTCAAACAGATGCCCTACGCAGAACGTCTCAAAAAACTCCAGCTTTACTCTGTTGCATATCGCCTACTCATAGGTGATCTCTGCCTAACATACAAAGCTATGTCAAACCCAGAGCTGTTGGACATGCTCCACTTAAAGAAATCCCAATCTCTCTGAGCTACATGCTCTAGGGACCTAAACTTTGTCACCACAATGTCAGAGGGATAGATTCCTGTCCCAGAGACTTCCCATACTATGGAATAAACTACCTATCTATATCAAACAAAGCTCCTCATAAATACTCTTCAAGAAAAATCGTGATGATTGGATGGGAAATAAGAAATTCAACCCTGAGGCTCACTTCTGTGGCTCTGCTCGACAGTGGCACAGGAAAATAAGTTTCTTGGGTGGCGAAAGCCAGGGTACCTTTTTGGCTAGGCTCATATAGGCCCTAGGGCCAATAGCCTAGTACCTACCTATGAACCTATGAACCTATAATCCTTCATTAACATCCCACTCTCACCTTACAAAAAAGGGCATCTGTCACACAAAAAAATTACGTCCCATACATAGCTCTGCATTTTGCCAGAGACATGCACCCATCGCACAATCTAACCATACCAATCATACATATTGTATGATGCTCACACACCTCCCTGTAGGGTGTGAGGCTCCAAATTCTAAAATGGCCACGTTGAAAGCAGCTGGGGCTGCCAAAGAAATGCAGAGCTATGGTCCTTTCCTACACCCATCCTGCACATCCCTACCTTTTTCTCCGCTTGTTTGTCCCCCTGCTTGCCACAATTTTGCCACTTTCCTATCTCCCTTTTTTCTTTTCTTTATTTGAAATTAGCGTGGGTTTAAGTGGCCATAAGCAGCCGTAAGCGGGCATAATTGAAGCTCAGCTCACGTAAACATCGCCTAGCTCCACACAACCCCGCAAAAACCCGCTTGCAACTGCTTTAAAATGACTTAATCACTCTGTCTCCAACAGCCCCTGTTCCTCCCAGCAACAAAATAATCAGCGCTTGCAATTCTCAAACCCAGGACCCTGCATACTATAGACAAAGTGATTTACCAATAAGCCATTTGAGATGTAAAAATTTTGATATTTTCAAAAACATATCATGCAGCACACTTGTTCAACAGTAGGGGAAATGTATTTATATATGTAGATGTATGTAAGCAGGTGTGTGTGTGTATATATATATATATATATATATATATATATATATACATACATACATACATATATATATATATGCATATATGTATATATGTGTGTGTGTGTGTGTGTGTGTGTGTGTGTGTGTGTGTGTGTGTGTGTGCTGAGGAGATGGAAAGAGTACTTTGAGGGGTTAATGAATGAAGAGAATGAGAGGGAGAGAAGGTTGGATGATGTGGGTATAGTGAATCATGAAGTACAATGGATTAGCAAGGTGGAAGTAAGGATAGCCATGAAGAGGATGAAGAGTGGAAAGGCTGTTGGTCCAGATGACATACCTGTGGAAGCATGGAGGTGTTTAGGTGAAATGGCAGTGGAGTTTTTAACCAGATTGTTTAAAGAAATCTTGGAAAGTGAGAGGCTGCCTGAGGAATGGAGAAAAAGTGTTTTGGTACCGATTTTTAAGAATAAGTGTGATGTGCAGAGCTGTAGTAACTACAGAGGGAATAAATTGATCAGTCACAGCATGACGTTATGGGAAAGAGTAGTGGAAGCTAGGTTAAGAAGGGACATGATGATTAGTGATCAGTAGTATGGTTTCCTGCCAGGAAAGAGCACTACAGATGTGATGTTTGCTCTGAGAGTGTTGATGGAGAAGTACAGAGTAGGTCAGAAGGAGTTGTATTGTGTATTTGTAGACTTAGAGAAAGCATATGACAGGGTGCCTAGAGAGAAGTTGTGGTATTGTATAAGGAAGTCTGGAGTGTCAGATAAATATGTAAATTGGTACAGGATATGTACGAGGGTAGTGTGACAGTGGTAAGGTCTGCGCTGGGAGAGATGGATGCGTTTAAGGTGGAGGTGGGGTTACATCAAGGATCAGCGCTGAGCCTTTTCTTATTTGCAATGGTGATGGACAGGTTGACAGACGAGATCAGACAGGAGTCCCCGTGGACTATGATGCTTGCAGATGACATTGTGATCTGTAGTGAGACTGGAAAACAACTGGAGGGGACCCTGGAGAGATGGAGATATGCTCTAGAGAGAAGAGGAATGAAGGTCAGCAGGACTAAGACAGAATACGTGTGCATGAATGAGAGAGAGGATAGAGGAATGGTGAGGATGCAAGAAGTAGAGGTGGCGAAGGTGGATTAGTTTAAATACTTGGGATCAATAGTTCAGAGTAATGGTGAGTGTGGAAGAGAGGTGAAGATGAGAGTACAGGCCGAATGGAGTGGGTGGAAAAGAGTGTCAGGAGTGATTTGTGACAGATGAGTGCCAGTAAGAGTGAAAGGTAAGGTCTACAAGAGGGTAGTGAGACCAGCTATGTTATATGGGTTGGAAACAGTGGCATTGACAAAAAGGCAGGAGTTTGAGCTGGATGTGGCAAAGTTAAAGATGTTAAGATTTGCACTGGGTGTGACAAGGGAGGACAGGATTAGGAATAAGTATATTAGAGAGTCAGCCCAGGTTGGAAGGTTTGGAGACAAAGCCAGAGGGGCAATATTACATTGGTTTGGGCATGTGCTGAGAAGGGATGCTGAGTATATTGGAAAAAATAATAATAATGAAGCTACCAGGTAACAGGAAAAGAGGAAGGCCTAAGATAAGGTTTATGGATGTGGTGAGAGTGGGCATGCAGGTGGTTGGTGTGACAGAGCAAGATGCAGAGGAGAGGAAGAAATGGAAACAGATGATCCGCTGTGGCGACTCCCAATGGGAACAGCCGAAAGATGATATATATATATGGGTCTACTTCTATTCGCTGACAGCCCATTTCACTGAAACCCATTTGGTCGACAGCTCATTTCATTGACAAAAGTATTCAAGGCAAAACCTGTTGCCTCCCCACTCTTGTGCGACTGTGGAGTTGTTATATATAGTTGAGGGGGTGTGGGGCAGAGCCCCCACATGGGGGTAGCGAGCCCCCACCTAGAATGTTTGTCGACCAAATGGGTTTCAGTGAAATGGGCTGTCAGCGATTAGAAGTATATATATATATATATATATATATATATATATATATATATATATATATATATATATATATATATATGTATATATATATATATATATATATATATATATATATATATGTATACATATATATATATATATATATATATATATATATATATATATATATATATATATATATATATATATATATATATATATATATATATATATATATATATATATATCTATATATGTATATATATATATATATATATATATATGTATGTATATCTGTATTTATTTATATATATATATATATATATATATATATATATATATATATATGTCTGTGTATTTATATATATATATATATATATATATATATATATATATATATATATATATATATATATATATATATATATATATATATATATATATATATATATATATATATATATATATATATATATATATATAAAACATATGTCCATAACATGTGGAGTAATACCTCAGCACCAATAGTCACAACTTCTTAGTGCAAGGGAATGTCATGTAAGTATTGCAGGCATACATGTATAAATATAGAATGTTGCTACAGTAACAGGGGTTGTCTTAACAGAAATGTTGTGTGGGAAGTCACACCTGATACTAACATATAAGCCATCAGTTACTGACAGACATCATAAGATCATCATCGTGCATTAGTACACAAATCACAGTAATGATCCTGTGGAACATAGCAGAGATGTGACCAATGCATGTAGACAGTCTGACACACTCTTGTCAGTCCAAAGGTATACACAAACCTCATTAGTGCAAGATGTGTGGACCAAGCCTGCCAATGTGGATGTTTAAAACCATGCAAATGGGGATATCTCGAAAATACTGGAATAGATAAGTTCACAGTTTATGCATTCTCACACTTCTGTCTGGCCTGACACATAATAACCAGAGGTGCAGAGGTCACAAGCCCACATATTACCCACTAGTTAGTGACATGCATCTGTACAGCATCCCACTGCTTTGTTAGAAATACACAACAGTTATGGTGGCCTGTCAACAGTACATATGACAAATATCTGGACAAAACATCACACTGGATAAATACAAAGCACTGTGCAAACTACAGTCAGACTGCCTCAACACTGGCCTACATTTCTTTTGGGGGAATACACATGTATTTGCAAATATAGCAGGCTCTGCAGGCATGTAACAGCACAGAGTAACAGACACCTGTGAGAAAGTGCATACTCACAACCAATCTGAACACAGCCACAGTCACATATGGTAAGCGTAATTAATATTACAGTATATGGACTGTGTGAACAACGTCATCTTCATATGTGCCCCTCACAGACTACTCGTACATATACTGGGCCAATACACAGTGTATTCCAATGCCTGTCTGTAGTATGGGACATGTGTAGGTCTTGCCATACAAATATCTATGCCGATAGTGTACCATACACTGGAGCAGCATGCAACATCAGATAGAACAGGACTAAGAACAATGACAATTACCACAGTCTGTACACAGGCCAAGGTACATATTCACAATACACAATCTGTCAACAATCACCATAAGTACACATACCTCACTACTGTACACACTGCAACAGAATATCCAGGTTTTGTCCTCAAATATAAGGACTACTATACATAACATGTTTAGCTGTTTGAGATCTCACTGGCTTGTTATCAGGTATGATGTCAGTAAATAATAATGTACTGAACATATGCACCTCTTACTGCATTACATATGTACAAAGTTTGACAGATTTGTTGTTGGAGGCACAAACACAGTGCCAATATTGACATGTTGCTGTGATAAACTCATACATTTACTGGTGTAACAGGGTTTGTTGTGACATATGTCTTCTGAGGGATATGAAGTCAGTAGCTCACATGGATGTCACCATGTACTGACTGCAATCATCAGAGTATGCTACTGCATTTCTAAAGATAGGAAATGTGTGAGTAACACAACACATGTAAGACTCCAAACTCTGGCCAATCTGCAGATAGCCCTACAGGTGAGAATTTCCTCAACCACATAACACTGTCATGCCAGATATTAAATCATGTAGAACAGCCATATCCACACAAATCCTGTTAAACCAACATTGCTTCAAATGTAGAAGAGCAATACTTACATTCTGTCTCCATGTCTGGAACATCCTCCTCCTGTTTGTTGGCCTGTCTCCACAGTGCATGTTGTAAGAGGTATATCCAACTACACTTTGTGATACTGTTTGTCAAACATCCACATGAAGTCCTACTCACAGTGAAGAAAAAGGACCAACACCCACATGAAGTGCTTAGTTATAGGAGTGTTTTTACATGCAAATGGCCATAGGAATGATACCACAGCTGTTCCACATGCAATTAGCAAGTGGGGGACTGCAATTCATGCACAGGTCATCAGCTGATCATGAGCATCACTTACAAAACTCAAGCTGCTGCCTAAGTAAAGCAGGTGTACTTTTCCACATCCACCAGAGAGGGAGTGAGAGAGAGAGAGAGAGACAAAGTAAGAAAGGAAGAGAGTAGGAGAGTAAGAGTCAAGCATGTTTGTGTATGATCCATGGGTGGAGAGTGGTGGCTGGGCATTATGACAGTTGCCTATATTGTGTACTAATCTATACTGTCACATGGTAATTGCACATGGCTGTACACATTTATGGCTGAGGATTGTCAACAACAATCTCTACAATGTTTGGAAACTGTTGGCCTTGTAATGTTGACAATAGGATATCTAGCTCCTCAGTATAATGATGTAGCAAAACCCACACTGTAATGGGCCTTGTCATTACACAATTACTCCAACAGGACACTGAGGACACACACACAAACACCCATTTACCAGTACTGAGTTTCAAACCCCTACCTGACTATATATTGTTATGACATTGTTATGCAGTCATTGCACACACCACAGAACTTACATGTTGGAGAGCTGTCCAAAGGTATCTTTGAATGTGAGTGACATCAGCAACAGTGATAAAGGAGGGATAAGGGAAGTGTAGTACATGTGACTGTCCACAAAAGCAGGTGTCAAGGAAAACACACCCATCCTCTCTCAGGGAATCACACACATTATCACAGTTGGCAGGGTCAGGATTAGAACTCCTACCTAACTAGTTTGCTATATTATACTATTATGCAGCTATCACATGCACTACAGAGCTTATCAGGCTAATATATGGCCAAAGGGTTATTTCAAGGTTACTGACTGTCAGCTTGGGATGATATGCTCGACAAGCCACGATGCTTCGCTAGGGACGGCTTGCACCTGTCACCCCTGGGCTTTCGGATATTGGCAAAGGCTCTTGCTACCCCCATAGTGCCTTTTTTAGGCAAGGCTCAAAAGACAAACCCACCTTCATAGGTATCACAAGGGATAAGAAACTAAGAGTAATGCTACTCAATGCCAGAAGTCTAAACCTCAAGATGCATGCACTCGAAACTCTCCTTAGCATGGAGAACATCGATATCTGTGCAGTAACAGAAACCTGGTTCAGGGCTCCCGAGAGCACCCCAGCACTACCAGGTTATACTTCACACCATGCTTTTCGGCCCCAAAAATGGACCGAACCAATAAAGGAGGGGGAGTATCGATATTCATCAAAGATACCCACACGTCCAGGTTGGTGGCAAAGCACGAAGCATCAGAGGCTATCCATGTGCAACTAACAGTGGGTAAAACTGCCTTCCAGTTTATAGCCTGCTACAGACCACCCTCCCAAACCCAGGAACCCCACTCAGCCTTCCTGAGAACACTGCAAAATATGAAGGTCTCTCAAAACACCCTTATATTGGGCGACTTCAACTACCCAAACATAGACTGGGAGCATTACTCTAGCTCCAACACCCTAGCCCAAAGGTTCCTAGAATTTATAAACTCAAATGCTATGAAACAACTTGTTACCACTCCCACTAGAGGGGAAAACATACTGGACCTGATCATCACCAACATGGGGACTCTATGCTCCAGACCAGAAGTGTATCCCTCACTGGTAAGATCAGACCATAAACTAATCTCACTGGATATTCACATCCCGACCCCACCCCTGCCCAGAAAACCACAGTGGAAAACTTCTCTAAAGCAAATTTCACACTCCTCAAAACTGAAGTGGAATCCTTCAAAGCCCCCGGCCTGTGGAAAATACGGCTCAGACCGCAGAATCCTTTATAAACACATTCTATGAACACCTTCAGGAATGCATGGATCATGCGATCCCAAATAAAACCAAGACCCAATCCTCCAAAGGCAGACGTCCTGTCTGGTGGACCCCAGCCATAAACAAACTATACAGTAGAAGGAGGAAGCTACTAAATGATAGAGCAAAATCCCAAAAAGGGAAGGCATCACTGATCAGTATTAGCAAAAAACTACGGGCACTCATAAAATTGTCTAAGGCCAGCTTCGAGAGACAAATTGCACAGGACACTAAGGATAATCACAAGGCTTTCTTTAGTTATGTTAGGAACCAGGGTGGTAATTCCCAGATATGCTCAGAATTAGTCCAAAATGACAAAAAATACACTGAACCCACAGACATTGCCAACATCCTAGCTGACAGGTTCAGCAAAAACTTCTCCACCCCCTCCCCACCAAAAGGGCAAATATCTATCCCAGCAGAGTGCTGCCCCCCTGACATCTCAGATGCTCAGGTAAGAGCCGCACTCTCCAAAGCAAAAAACACAGCATCAATGGGACCAGACAGTGTCCCGGGCTGCATCCTACATGAACTCCAAGAAGAGCTAAACCCAAACATAAAACTACTGTTCAATCTCAGCCTTACTACAGGATATGTGCCTAAAGAGTGGCGTACAGCAACAGTTGTCCCTCTCCTTAAAGGTGGTGCCTTAACGGATCCTGGAAACTATCACCCCATAAGCCTGACTAGCTTGGTCTGCAAAGCTATGGAAAGGATCATCATGGACCTCATAAATAAAGATATTGGGGACCTACAGACACTGGATCCTGCCCAGTTGGGCTTTTGTTAAGGTCAGATCCTGCCTCTTAAACCTGGTTGATTTCTTTGAAACAGTCACCAAGGCCATTGACGAGGGGAAGGTGGTCCACACAGCCTACCTGGACCTCGCAAAAGCCTTTGATACAATACCCCGCTCTGGCATTATAGATAAGCTCACCAGCTTAAATATAAACCCCTATGTCACTAGATGGATTGCAAACTGGCTCAAGGACAGAACCCACATGGTTAGAATTGCTGGAGCCATGTCAGACTCCAAACCAATTACAAGTGGTGTCCCACAAGGCTCAGTCCTGGGACCTCTCTTGTTCGGTATATATTTCTCGGAGGTACAGGCCAACATGGAAGGACTGTGGCTGACCAAGTTCGCAGATGACTGGAAACTGGGCGCCATAATCGACTCTCCAGCTGACACAAGCATCCTCCAATAGGGCCTCATAGAAACAGACAACTGGTGCCAGAGCCATGGCCACAAGCTAAATGCCAAAAAGTGTATAGTCATCCCCTTTGGCAAAAACAAAGTGCCCACAAATTACCACATAGGTGGTAATCCATTAAGTACAGAAGAAGTAATTAGGGACCTGGGTCCCAAGTTGATAGCAATCTCTCATTTGACAATCACGTGGCCAAAGTGATTAGAAAAACATTTTATATAGCCCACCTAATCATGAAAGGATTCACATCTAGATCAGGGGAGGTCATCGTGCCTCTTTACTCATCCCTCATCAGGCCCATAATTGAGTACAATGCCCTTTTTTGGGATGTACCTTACCAGACACCTGCAGCAATTGGAAAGACCCCAAAAGTACCTCACCAAGAGGATCAAAGGGCTCAAACAGATGCTATATGCTGCCTGGTTAAAGAAACTCCAGCTCTACTCAGTGGCATACCACCATTTCAGAGGCGATCTGTGCCTGACGTATAAAGCCATGTCCAACCCGGAATTAATGGACATGCTGTACCTCAGAAAATCCAAATCCCATCGAGCTACGCGGTCAAGAGACTTGAACCTCAGCACTGAAATAAATAGGACATGCTGGAGGGACAGATTCATAACCCAGAGGCTCCCTTCACTCTGGAATAAAATCCAGTCCAGGTTAGGCAGAGTCCCTCATTGACTCTCTTCAAGAGGAATCTTGATGAGTGGATGGGAGATCATAGGTTTACCCCGGGTATCACTTCTGTGTCACTGTTAGACAGAGGCACAGTATACTAACCTCGAAAAAGGGCATAGCAAAATAAATTTAAAATAGGTGGTGAAAGCCAAACACATTCTGGCTAGGCTTATAAATGCCCATAGGGCAGATAGCCTATTATGAACCTATGAACCTATGAACCTATGAAGCAGGTGTGCTACAGTAGGGTGATGGGAGGTGTAGAGAGTGTGAATGGTCTCAAAATTATTGACCTCCACACGCACACACACACACACACACACACACACACACACACACACACACACACACACACACACACACACACACACACACACATATACACACTTGCCAGTACTGAGATGCATGGATTCATTGCTTCACATGTGTGTAGTAGTTGACTGTGCCTGAAGGCTGTACAAGGCTAGGCAAAGGGAATACCTTGGCATCAGGCCACATGACAGTGGCCTCCAGTGTGGCTCAGGGGTGTAGTCCCTGGACTGGCCCACATAGGTGGGTATTGTATTCGCTATCCACTCATCTGGGTTACTATTGTGGGTGGCCAGTGCTGTGCAATGCTTTTCATGTATGTGATCTATATTCCATAACATGGACAGTGTCTTGGTTGTGCGCATGTCCCACATGCATGTTCTGTGATGTATGGAAATGTACTTGAGGTATCTGGGCATGTTGTGTGGACAGATTATCATCTGATGTGATATTTCTGAGGTCATTTGGTGAGACATGGATGTGGAGCTGAGGTTGAGCCTACACCTCCTTGATGTGTGTTTCCTCCTTGTTTGGATTGTTTGGCGGAGTACTGTTTAGCGGCACCGCCATTGCTCTCTTTCGGAAGGAAATTGAGGAAGCGTAGGAAGCAGGGCTGTCATGGAGGACGGCTGGTCAAACTGAAGACTCTGGTGGCTTCCTTTTCTGGTGTTTTGGGAGCTAAACGACGGCTGTTTACTAGGTCCCTGGTGTCCTGTCGGTTGTGGGATTCTACGGGTTCGTGGAATATTCCTGTTGCTGGTTTTTCGTGGGGGATTGTGTTTCTTCCCCACGATTTCAGCGGTGCTGTTGGAGAGGGGTAGATCTGAGGAATCTCCGACTGGTAGCTAAAGCTTTGCCTGCTGCAGGAGTTTCGTTAACTTTAAAGTGGGGTCTGGTTAACACCAGGTCAGTGGCTAATAAAACATTTGTTCTAAAGGAGTTTTTTATGACACACACCTTGGATATACTTTGTGTAATGGAGTCCTGGATTTCATCTGGTGAGTGGAGCACTGTCAATGAATTGGTGCCGGCGGATTGTGTGTTTATTAGTGTACCTAGAGTTTCACGATGTGGCGGTGGGTTAGCAGTTATCTGTAGAGCTAATCTACAGATTAAACAACTTTATCCTGCATCTACATGCAGCAGTTTTGAGTTATGTTTATTTGAACTGGGACATTCAAGTCCACTTCTTTGTGCAGTGGTTTATAGACCCCCGAGATATAATAAGGATTTTATATCGGAGTTTTCTGAATTTTTAGCTGAGTATGTTTTACGTTATGATCAGATTATGTTACTTGGGGACTATAATATTCATGTTTGTTGTCCGGAAAAGCCACTTGTTTCAAATTTTAATGATTTGGTGAATTGTTTTAGTTTAAATCAGTGTGTTAGTGCGGCCACTCATGCATGTGGTCACACGTTGGATTTGGTATTATCACTTGGGCTTGTTGTGAAAAATGTGTACATTCAGGATGCTGTGTTTTCTGATCATAAACCTATTTTACCCAGACCGCAGAATCCTTTATAAACACATTCTATGAACACCTTCAGGAATGCATGGATCATGCGATCCCAAATAAAACAAAGACCCAATCCTCCAAAGTCTGACGTCCTGTCTGGTGAACCCCAGCCATAAACAAACTATACAATAGAAGGAGGAAGCTACTAAATGATAGAGCAAAATCCCAAAAAGGGAAGGCATCACTGATCAGTATTAGCAAAAAACTACGGGCACTCATAAAATTGTCTAAGGCCAGCTTCGAGAGACAAATTGGCCAGGACACTAAGGATAATCACAAGGCTTTCTTTAGTTATGTTAGGAACCTGGGTGGTAATTCCCAGATATGCTCAGAATTAGTCCAAAATGACAAAAAATACACTGAACCCACAGACATTGCCAACATCCTAGCTGACAGGTTCAGCAAAAACTTCTCCACCCCCCTCCCCACCAAAAGGGCAAATATCTATCCCAGCAGAGTGCTGCCCCCTGACATCTCAATTGCTCAGGTAAGAGCCGCCCTCTCCAAAGCAAAAAAACACAGCATCAATGGGACCAGACGGTGTCCCAGGCTGTGTCCTACATGAACTCCAAGAAGAGCTAAACCCAAACATAAATCTACTGTTCAATCTCAGCCTTAATACAGGATATGTGCCCAAAGAGTGGCATACAGCAACAGTGGTCCCTCTCCATAAAGGTGGTGCCTCAACGGATCCTGAAACTATCCCATAAGCCTGACTAGCTTGGTCTGCAAAGCTATGGAAAGGATCATCATGGACCTCATAAATAAAGATATTGGGGACCTACAGACACTGGATCCTACCCAGTTCGGCTTTGTTAAGGGCAGATCCTGCCTCTTAAACCTGGTTGATTTCTTTGAAACAGTCACCAAGGCCATTGACGAGGGAAGGTGGTCCACACAGCCTACCTGGACCTCGCAAAGCCTTTGATACAATACCCCACTGGCATTATAGATAAGCTCACCAGCTTAAATATAAACCCCTATGTCACTAGATGGATTGCAAACTGGCTCAAGGACAGAACCCACATGGTTAGAATTGCTGGAGCCATGTCAGACTCCAAACCAATTACAAGTGGTGTCCCACAAGGCTCAGTCCTGGGACCTCTCTTGTTCGGTATATATTTCTCGGAGGTACAGGCCAACACGGAAGGACTGTGGCTGACCAAGTTCGCAGATGACTGCAAACTGGGTGCCATAATCGACTCTCCAGCCGACACAAGCATCCTCCAAAAGGGCCTCATAGAAACAGACAACTGGTGCCAGAGCCATGGCCTCAAGCTAAATGCCAAAAAGTGTATAGTCATCCCCTTTGGCAAAAACAAAGTGCCCACAAATTACCACATAGGTGGTAATCCATTAAGTACAGAAGAAGTAATTAGGGACCTGGGTGCCAAGTTGATAGCAATCTCTCATTTGACAACCACGTGGCCAAAGTGATTAGAAAAACATTTTATATAGCCCACCTAATCATGAAAGGATTCACATCTAGATCAGGGGAGGTCATCGTGGCTCTTTACTCATCCCTCATCAGGCCTATAATTGAGTACAATGCCCCTTTTGGGATGTACCTTACCAGACACCTGCAGCAACTGGAAAGACCCCAAAAGTACCTCACCAAGAGGATCAAAGGGCTCAAACAGATGCCATATGCTGCCCGGTTAAAGAACCTCCAGCTCTACTCAGTGGCATACCACCATTTCAGAGGCGATCTGTGCCTGACGTATAAAGCCATGTCCAACCTGGAATTAATGGACATGCTGCACCTCAGAAAATCCAAATCCCATTGAGCTACGTGCTCGAGAGACTTGAACCTCAGCACTGAAATAAATAGGACATGCTGGAGGGACAGATTCATAACCCAGAGGCTCCCTTCACTCTGGAATAAAATCCCAGTCCAGGTTAGGCAGAGTCCCTCACTAACTCTCTTCAAGAGGAATCTTGATGAGTGGATGGGAGATCGTAGGTTTACACCGGGTATCACTTCTGTGTCACTGTTAGACAGAGGCACAGTATACTAACTCTACGAAAAGGGCATAGCAAAATAAATTTAAAATGGGTGGCGAAAGCCAAACACATTCTGGCTAGGCTTATAAATGCCTTAGGGCAGATAGCCTATTATGAACCTATGAACCTATGAAGCAGGTGTGCTACAGTAGGGTGATGGGAAGTGTAGTGAGTGTGAATGGCCTCAAAATCATTGACCTCCACACACACACACACACACACACACACACACACACACACACGCACACACACACACACACACACACACACACACACAGACACACACACACACACACACACACACACACACACACACACACACACACACACACACTTGCCAGTACTGAGATGCATGGATTCATTGCTTCACAGGTGTGTAGTAGTTGACTGTGCCTGAAGGCTGTACAAGGCTAGGCAAAGGGAATACCTTGGCATCAGGCCACATGACAGTGGCCTCCAGTGTGGCTCAGGGATGTAGTCCCTGGACTGGCCCACATAGGTGGGTATTGTATTCGCCATCCACTCATCTGGGTTACTATTGTTGGTGGCCAGTGCTGTGCAATGCTTGTCATGCATGTGATCTATATTCCATAACATGGACAGTGTCTGGGGTGTGCACATGTCCGACATGCATGTTTTGTGATGTATGGAAATGTACTTGAGGTATCTGGGCATGTTGTGTGGACAGATTATCATCTGATGTGATATTTCTGAGGTCATTTGCTGAGACGAGGTTGTGCCTGCACCTACATTGACAGCATGGTAAAGGTATTAAATGGAGTTAGTGGCATCTGTCCATACAGGCATATGTATAAGGCATGGCATTCCCATTTTGGATTACATTTGAAGACTCTACAGTTGTTGCAAGCGTCCATTTGGGAACATAACAAAAGACCACTGTAAGCATTTATTTGCCTAATGTAGGGATGGAACAGGGTGCCATGTCTTTTTACTTGCTGGATAACACACACTCAGTAAGGAGATGTTGCACATCACAGTACATTCTGATGTCAGTGGCAATGTTGTGGTCAACAGGCATGTAGTCCACTGCAATCACACCGTGGTTACTATCTGCGGGCAATATGCAGGGAACTTCCAATGTAGTGGTTGTTGCCTAGCCAAGTGTGTTTGTGTAGGAGACATGGGTGGAGAGTGTTCTCTGAGTAACACAAGGGTTGTCTATATTGTTCACTGAAACATAATGTCTCATGTAGGGCTATGGTTTGTCTACAACAGCCTCTCTGCTGTTTGACATCTGTTGTCCTTGTAAGATGGACATTGTGACATATAGTAGGTCCTCAATATTATAATTTAGCAAAATCCACCCCACAATGTATCCTGTTATTACACAATCACAGCAACCTCCACTTAGTATACTGATGCCAGACACACACACATTTGCCAGTACTGAGATTCAGACCTCTACCTAGCTATATATTGCTACTACAGTGTACCGCATTTATCGCATGTGCCATGGGGCTTATTGGATGGATGTTGTTCCAAGGTAGTCTTAAGGTGAAGAACATCACCAGCCCTTGTAAATACTGGCATTGGGTGATGTAGTGGGTGAGAGATCCCAAAAATAATTTTATCTTAATCACACACTTACATTTTCCAGGGGTTGAGGTTCAAACCTTTACCTAACAACTTTTACGGACCATTATGTTAGACATTTACCACATGCACCACTGACCTGATATGGTTTAGACTTTACAAAAGATACTTGAAAGGTGGATGATATCTGCAGGACTGCTAAAGTTAGGTTCTCAGATATGTACTGGCTGTAAATGGGTCCTAAATCTTTCAGGTATGCACACAAACACTTGCCACACATGAGATTCAAACCCATAGCTGTGTAGTTACTGCTACTACATTGTTCCACCTTTCTGGCACACACCATGGAGCTTATAGTGCTACCCTTTCTCCAAAGATATATTTCAAGGTAGATGACATCAGCAGGCTTGCTAAAGTAGGGCAACGGGAGGTGTAGTGAATGTAAATGGCCTCAAAACCATTACTCTCTACACACACAGAGTTTCACAATTGCCATCTCTGGGATTAGAACTCCTACCTAACTAGTACATCACCTATAACATTACACAGTTATTGCATGCACCACAAAGCTTACAAGGCTGAATCTCATCCAAGGAGGTATTTCAAGGTGACTGACATCAGCAGGCCTGCTAAAGTAGATTTGCTTTGGCCATTGAAATCCTTGCAGATTCAATACGCAATAATCCAAAAATAAAAAGGGTGAATGTTTATGGTCAATATAATTCTAAAATAATGCTCTTTGCAGACAACATTTTACTAACCTTATCTAATTCCAAACAAACCTTAGAGGAATTAGATGCATTAATTGAAAAGTTTTATATGACTTCAGGTCTTCACTTTAATAGATCAAAATCAAAATTCTTATTTTTAAATAATAAAAAGAAGATACAGGTCAAGGAAAACCATATCATAGGGAAACAAGAATCTTGTCTAAAGTATATAGGAATTGTGTTATGCAAAGATATAACATCAATAAATTACAATAACATCATTAACACAATCAAAAGCTATGTGGAAAAAATGGAATAAAATAATATTAACATTGGAAGACAGACTACAGTTAATAAAAATTGTTTTATTACCTAAGATTCTGTATGTTGCATTAGCAATTCAGTTACTTCCTGAACGATGTCTTCTTAAAGAAATAAATTCATGCCTAATAAAGTTTTTATGGTTCCCCAAGATAAATAGAATAGCCTTAACACACCATATCAGACCGTGGAAACAAGGAGGACTAAACTTTCCAGATATTGAATCATACATAAAAGCGTCCATATCTAAAACTGTTATAGATTGGATAAACCCTAATTATACCACCAATTGGAAACTAACTGTTATATCAATAATTGAATCTAATTTACTGAAAAAAAATTCAATATTAGATACAATTAATAAACCTTGGTACATACTAAGTATCAAAATGCAATGCAGTATAACAAAACCCACTAAAATGTATTAGATTAATTATTATATGAATTAATTTAGGAAACTCATCAATGTAAATATGGATCTAAAACTTTGGCTTGACCTTTTAACACCATTCATCATAACAAAGAATTATCCTCACAAAATATATAGAGAAATAATTTCTTCTTGGGAACAAAAAATGTATTTGTTGGTTACAGTGCATTAAAGAATTAAAAGTTATAGACATACATACAATGAAAACAACTTATAAAATCCCATCACAGGATTGGTTAACTCTACAAAGCATCTTAATGTACTCCCAAGATTTATGCAGAGTAATTAACAACTCTTCTTTAACAGATACACCAAAACTTATAAAATACTTATATGATAGTATATATAATGATTATAACATGAACATTAGTATCTCAAATTTATATAAATAACTAATAAACTATAAAACAACACCTAAATAATCATATTGGCAATATATATCAAAAGGTCACAAAGCAAATATTTTATTATCAGTAAAACATACATCTCTTGTATAGTACTGGAAAATATTTAACTGGAAATTTCTCCACAGACCATTTTTAACCATAGGTAAAATTAGTAAAATTAGTGCTTCAACAAATGGAATACATTGGAGATGTGAACAGGTATATAGTGCAGATTGGAATCATATTTTTATGACTTTATTAAAATTAAGTCATACTGGAATAGAATAAAAAATTTCTTACAGGCTTTATTTAATAAATATTTTATCTTATCTAAAGCTCTGATTCTTTTGAATGTGAACAAAGGTCCTCACTTGGATAAAACAAATATGTATTTATTATGAACAATACTTGCAATTTCAAGGAAATATAAAACTACAAGATGGAACTCAAACATATCACCAACTATGGATGACTTCTATGCTCTCCTGAGGAGTTCAGCTTTGATGGAAATCAGAATCAACGAACTAAGGATTTTTCCTAGACCATTGGTTAACAATCCATGGAAAAAAGTTTTAACATTGATAGACACTCTGCAACAATGAACAGATATTCTCTGATAACTAGAGTGTTACATCTGTACAATAATTGTTTTCAGTGAATACTACTCTTGATGTTGGCTGTTGTAAATATACTCTTGATGTTGGCTGTTGTAAATACTATATATAGTTATTCATAATGTCATATACAAAATCTATGGAAATGTTATAATATTATTTGAAAATAAAAAATATTTGAATAAAAAAAAAAATGCAGAAAGGAAAAATAATTTCTGTTCAACACACCAAAAAAAAAAGAAAAAAGAAAATCAAATTGTATTACACAGCACAGTGTTGAAATAGTTGAATACATTCAGCAGATTCAACATTGTTGCCGAACAGATGACATGAAGTCCATATAGGAGCTCAGGTAAATGGAACTCTTAAACCTAACATCACATTTTTGCATGGGGCAAGCCCCCCTGCACTATCCTGTGGGGTGCTGTGCCACCACACCCCCCTACTTACTATATATTCCAAATTCGAGATTACACTACAGTGAGGAAATGGATGAATTTCACAAACCACTCTGTACTGCAATCTCTGTACAGTACTTTGAGTTTGTATTCTTGAATGCACAGTGCATTTACTGATACAAATTTTCGAACACAGAGATGTTGAGCAAGATGTAAAATCGAACATCCAGATTTCGAGTTTTCCATCTGTGGAAAATCTCTCTTCATGATTTTAATAGTAAACTTATATATATATATATATATATATATATATTGATCTAGGACATTTGATCTTTCAATCAAATTTCCGAATCCATTAAGTGCGAGCACTTTCACGTAAGTATGTCTGTTGCCGAGGCCGTACTACTGTACAGATAAGGGAAGTACGGTCTTGGAGGGAGAATATTAAAGTAGGGGGGATGCAGGGGGCCCCCCTGCAAAAACGTAAATGTAGTGTTTTTTTTTTTTTTTTATTGACACGCTTTAACAAAAAGCGCTTTTTCAGTTGCGCTTTTTCAGTTACAGCACTTTCATTAAAGTGTGTTTGGTGGCTATTGATTTGGACGTTTGCTCTCTCGATCAAACATCCTAAATCCATATATGTTTACACATACCCAAATTTTAAATATACATATATATTTGGATATATTACATGAACAGTCATTTTGCATCTGAAACACCTACCTGTTATAAGAAATAGCAAAACAGCATAACCAACTCAAATGCTACAAGGATAAGTTTATAATGTAACATTAGGAAACTTCTGCCCTTAACGCCCACGGGTATGTTATGATTCATACCATCTCACACCTCCTCAAACTGCCTGACTTTGACTGTTTAGACATTATGACCACCAAAGTGTCTTATACTCTTTAATCTACAAAACTTATTAGGTGTGTTGTCATTGCAGTCCCCATAAAGCTTAGGCAAATTCCCTACCAATCAAGCAAAACTATCTCTTATCTTTCATCTGCAAAATAACCTAATAAATCTAACAACAGTCTCAGTTTGAGACCAGCATCCCAGGCTCTATCATCTCGTTGGCCAGTTTAGTGCAAGAAATCTGGATGAAGCTTCAAACAATGAGGGAACAAAAGGCCGAAATCAGGGACAGATTCCAAACATTGCTTTTATAAACTTATCAAGCCATTAGAATAACAGGATTTGCCTTAGAATGCACTTTCTGCAAGCCACAAAATCTGAATGTCATGACTGTCTTTATTAGCGACTTCAGTCCTCAGTGATATGCCAGAAAACCACAAATTAAAAAAAAAAAAAAAACAGATCATAGATACGAGACAAAAATCTGAACATACTGGGAACATCTGGAAAATTGAGAGATATGCACTATACCTAAATACTTCCAATAACTTACTCCAGTATTCTCCTTGTAGTTATTTTTTTTTGTTTGTTTGTTTTTGTTTTTAATAGACATAACCCCTGCTCCAGTTAGATACCAAAACAGAATCCAAATCCAAATAATGTCACTGATGATCAAATCACTGGTTAAAAAATAATACATTTTATTAAAATAAAAAAAATAAAATTAGGACAAGGCCCTTGACTCCAGCTCACAGACAGCATGACTTATGGGTAAGTCACTCATATGAAAATATACCGCAGTAAATTCTGAATATCTCAGCACACAATGGAGTATCTCAGTAGTAACAGTACACTGTATATCACTTGCAGGCAATCTGCAAGTAATGAAAAATCACTGTAAAAGTGTGATGCACATTATCAAAGTTACAGAACGAATCTCACAATGCAAGTAGCCTTCTCCTTCCAGCTTTTCCTGGTTAGGGGTCGCCACAGCGGATCATCTGTCTGCTCATGATTGGCAGTGGAGTTTTATGGTGTCGAGTTGCCAGCCCGGCGCCCAACCTTCCACAGAAGGCACACACATGCACACACTTGCACCTAGGGCCAATTTAAAATGTCCAATCCACCTACTGCATGTCTTTGGGATGTGGGAGGAAACTGGAGCACCCAGAGGAAACCCACGCTACCAAATAAAGGACATGCAGACTCCACACAGAAGGCACCCCAGCTGAGAATCGAACCTGAGAACCTCTTGCCGTGAGGCAGCAATGCTAACCGCTGCACCACCGTGGCCACCCATCACAACGCAAGTAGCCTGATAGTCATAAATACATATCTATAACAGAATCTTTCCAATAACCTTAAATACAACTATGGAATATCACTGTAAGTCCATTATTACTCAAATATGCTAGCTATCACTTAGGGATTTTTATGGAATCCATACATTTTCTAATAAAAAAAAAATAAAGACAAAGGGCAATCACGATCACATTGTCACAGCTAACAGTAGCTAACAATGGTTGTGGGGCATGCATGGGGTACACAGGTAATGCACACACCCAGAGATACTGGAGATAGAAAAGAAGACGCAAGTATGTTGACAAAGAGGGACACACAAGAGGTATGCTGGAACAGGAAAATCTGATGGAAAGTCAGATAGGAATGGGCAATGTTTTTATTTATATATGTATGTATTTCTTTATTTATTTTGGTGGAAATAGATCCCCTTTTTTATTTTTTATGAATAGACATAAAGGTAAATATAGAGAAAGAGGAGGAGAAGGTCATCACAGCAGGTAAACCTATAGACCAAATATCATAACACCAGACAGACAAAGGCTGGAAAAAGACAATAAGGACAGGTAATTTACACAGAAATCACAATGCACAACATGGGCAATAGAAAGTTGTCAAAAGGTGGGGATTCATACCTGCCATGGTGAAATGCAACAAAAAAAAAAAAAAAAAAAAAAAAGAAAAACTATCTACTTATGCACTATCACATGAAAAAGCATTGTAAACTATATGGCAGTCATATCTGGATGTGTATGACCAATGGTAGATGTGTGTTGCATGGTAATAAATAAGGATCACAGTACACACTGGATAAAAGTAGTCTGTCAGCAGTGCAAGTGTAAGCCAAGCAACATCACAGATGAGCAAATGCAGATCTAGAAATGCTAGATAATACAGCAGGGGGCATAGCATAACCCCCAGACAAGCATTTTAAATGCAAACAACCAAGAACAATGTCGAAAGCAGTACTGCAGCAAAGCAGCAAAATTGCTGCTAAATACAAAGCAAAATACAAAAGTAGTTGCACATAGCTCAAACTTGTTATCAGATGCATAAATGTGACACATGCCAAGTTAAAGGCAACATAGGTATAAGTGTAGTGGTATGTCAGTAGCCTAAATGGTATGTACATGAAAGCAATGTCAATACACATAAAATCACTGATCACATATAAGAATATTTGCATAAATCTAATAGTATAGCTTAAAAAATATATATCAGTTTGTACACATGAATTTCAGCAATGTACCTCTGTTAACACACAAGTATAATGAGAACAAGTATGTACTACAAGCAGTAGCCAGCAACTTGTTTGCAGATGACCTGCATCGGTAAAATGACCATACAGTTGACCCATGTTGATCGTGTCAACAATGTAATACACTACAACTGATGATAACTGCAACAAAAGCAAACATATCTGCAAAATATATTACATAAATATGGAGATGTAAAGGAGGTGGACAACCTGGGCCCACATCAAAGAAGACAATGATAAAGTATGACAACAAGGAAAGGTTACAAATTACAAGTGCATGGGTACACCACACAGGATGATGAAGGCAGCCCAAAATACATTTAAACAAATGTCAAATGTATGTCACATGGGCAGACTGTATTCCCAATGTCCACCAAAATGGGCATGTATAAATCACATATAGCCAGTAAAGTGCAAATATTGTAACATCAAAAGGCATAGGTAGGCAAGCTAAGAATTTAATTTACATAGACATATACTATCACGCCAATATGGAATAAACAACCACAAGTGTATGTCATTCACCCTGCTCACATTACTGAGCAGAAGATGCTCCTGTGAGTATCATTACAGCACATCAATGATAAGTCAGTGAATGATCAGATGCTAAAGGTACAATGGTGTTTCAGTATGGATCGGAATATGTGTAGAGACATGTACAATCATCAGTTAATCTGTACAAATATTGTCAGAAGGTGTGAACTTATCTGAATAAGGAATGAATGTGGAAATGTAACATAAAGTAAACACAGCATATTGTACTCTTCCTCAATAAATTATCCTTACGATGATGTTTACATTAATGTTAAATTGGCATTTCATGCAGTCAGAAAAGGACTGCTCATAAGTATGACATAAGTTTATTATGACCCAACATGGCATCAGCATTACCTACACATGGCAGACAACATGGCATCATGCCAGTCAGATACTGTGTCAGCTGTCATCCAAGCACATGGGCAATAACATGTCCTTCTTTTGCACATACATGATGTGACAATAAACAGACCTTAACCATACAACTGTGGTAGTGCTAGACTATGGACAACATGTGTTGTCTGTCAGTTTCCCTCAGTAAAACACATGTTGACAGGGTGATTATTGCAACAGTAAATGCAGGTTAATTGTCACAATGCATGTACATTTGAATGTGGAAGGAAAGTGTAATGTGTTAATGTGTGGCATGAATGCATTGAAACATAATTAAATGTTGCAAAATGATATGGGGATAGTATGTTTGCACATGTAATATGTAAGCATGACAGCTGCAGTGTATGCATGCACAACAGTGCATATACAGTCCATGGCAAACAGCATGTTGGTAGCATTACACAGTTGGAGCACACAGACAATAATTACAGACCTATGAGATCATCATGATGGGGACAAACATTGTGAAAGCTCTCTCAGGCTAGCTGTCTGAATGAGTCATATCCAGTTTCATGTCCTGAAAAAAATTCCCCATCATGTCCCTCATCTGAGTTTGAAACACATCAGTCACATCCTCATCGATCTTCTGCTGATAATAGTACCTCTGTTGTTCCTGGCATTGTCTCTTCCATGGTGTAGCAGGGATGATGGGTCAATCAGGTGTGGGACCAGCTTCCTTATCATCATCCTTATCATCATCATGATCATCATTATCTGAGGACTCTGCCAGTGGTCTGTCATGTGTTGATAATCGACATCTGATTTATGTTTGTCTACATGTTCCATCCTCTGTCAAGATAAATCGCAACACGGGACAGAAATTACACATGGAAACCTGATACTATCTGTTAGCAAAACATACTCACTATGACACAATGAGCAAGAAGAGAACAGTCTTCGTGAAACATTAAAATACATTATGACCATAGTCCAGTGTACCTCCATATGCAATGTATATCAGTAATCAAAACCATATCTATGAAAAGGAAATGTACATCATGCCACACATTTCCATGAAGATCATAGCTGACGTTAAAATGAAATTGATGTCTACATCTGTAGTCTAATATGCATTAATTAACATACCATCCACATGTGAGAAAGTGAGATTTGCATCTATAAATATGAGACTGAAGGTGTTGTGGCATACATTGAACTCTGTGTTTAAAATATAGTTCAAGTTGAAATGGCCAAGCATTAGCTAGTATCACAATTATAATCAACAGAATTGTTGATAGCGAATCGCTCTTCATGTATACACCAGCTTCCCCATGTCACTTTATCTGTCTTTATGGACATGTCCAATAACAGGACATGAAAGGAAGAATGTATCATATCTATATGTATGGACATGTCCAATAACAGAACATGTCAGAAAGAATGTATCCATCACACAATGTGAGCAGCTTAATCAAGGCCATGCAATGGCATGCATAACACAGCTCACGCAGAAATCATGACATGACTTGAGCAGTTCTTTATTGGCCAGCATTAAGCCAAGTATATGCAAAACAAGCACATGTAACATATCCTGACATTTGAATGGAAGCATGTCCAATACTGCCTCATGCAACATTACCATAACTGAAATTTGAAAAAATAAAAAAATTGTAAATGGTAAGATCACATTATTATTGGGACCTGCACTGTTTAATAATGGCGCCTGCCCCGGTAAACTGTCCAGCTAAGGGTCTGATAGAATTTCATTATTTCCAATCTTTTTCTCTTGCATGTGCTCCCTGAGCAGTTATGTCTGTGTGAGAATGTAAACTGTAGTATCTGCATTTAATTAGTGATACGAACAGCCATCAATTCACTATGCTAAAATGAAGATAAAGTGAAATGACGATTTCATGGAAAATATGCAAACTACATAGTAAACATCTGATCCAGGCAGTATGTTCATTGGCTAACCCCACAAAAATATAATAAAAACAAGTAACAAACAGTAGTAATGTTCAGTCATAAACACAGTCACAGCCTGTGACACACGAGAATCTATTATATATTGTACAAACATTATTGTCTGTCTATAACTGTATGCATGACCTACCTACATTTTTTAGCAATCAGTAGCCTCCAAAGTGGAAGCATCCAGATGATTCTTTTTGATTATGAAATGGTGGAAAGAAATGACTATGTGTACAAATATCTGCATACACAGGATGCAAGCATGTTGTAACAGACACACCCAAAGTGTTATAGGCACAGGCAATACCAGTGTTAAACTGTAGGGCATACAACACAGTCTGCCAATAACAGTTTGAACACCGACACAGCAGACATCCATTCATTTTGTGAATAAGTAGGCTATGCACAAAAGATCAGCCACTGGGAACCATATCCATACATACAAGCATACCAACACATATATTATAAGCAGCAGTCAAAGCACTAAAGACTTGTATGGAAGACATCCATTTCAACATATGTGTGACAGTTACACAAACTCGACTGTCATTTAGGTTGTAGTCTACACTTCAAAAACTATGTTCTAAAAATATCTTTTGTTGCAAAATGTTATGTAAACATATTTACAATTCACTCAGACTTGTAATCTTATGTATAATATGATTATTGCACTTACCTTACAGATACATGATGGCATTCCAGCATTCTAAGCAATATACATGGTAATGTAAAAAAATACTGGTCTGTAACAAGGATCAGACACATTTTATTTAATAAACAAAAAAAATTAAGTAACATACCTCTTTCCCTCTACTGCGCCTCAAGCCTATGCATCCACTCGATGCACAATGCACAGTTTTTTGTCCTGACCTCGTCACTTGCAAGATGAAAAGAGCAATTTTGAGTAATGCAGACCTGAAATAACAGAGATATATACATTGCTCAGATCAAGTTTTAAAAACTTTACCTTTGAAGAACATTAGAGAATCACCATATTCATTTTGCAATGTTAGACACACAAGCCTTTACATCTTTGAAGAGAGATTGGAATACCTAAAATTTAAACCTGCAGTTCTAATCTCTGAATGCAGTGAAAAAAACTCAGGGTTATGAATGTCCAGGGATGGGTTACTAATATGGATCACTGCTTAGGATTAAAAAAAAAGACAACGTGCTGGGCATTTAGGTAAAAAATGTACAAGAATGAATTCATGTCAGCACAGTGGTTACAACCAGTAAAAGCAAGTGAAAACCTTCATCCCTCAGACAACAGAACATTGTCCTTTATCCCATAGCTTCTGTTAACAGAGAAAGGTGATGTACATCAGGGACATAGTAAGGCATATTGGAGGACTACATTTACAGATATCTATTTATTTATTTACTTATTTGACATTTGTTAACCAGGAATGTCTGTCTGTGTGACAGTAGCTTTTCATCTGATGCCCAGGCAGAAAAGCTTCACAAAAACAGAATAGTAAATAATAAGAGTAAATATATAAAAATGAATACACTAACAAAGAATTCCATATTTGTCAGTACAGTACAATATGTCAAACATTTCATAATTTCTTGAAGCACAGAATGCTCTAACTACACTTTAGTGACAAAACATCTGATATTAGCTAAGTCTAGTAAGTCATTCTAGAGAGCTCTCCATAAGTGAGTTACAAGGTCAGATAGGATGTATTGGTTACTGGGGACATATGGTTAGCAATTGGCAAGAAAACAGTAAAGTAAGAAGGATATGGTAATCAGTGGAATGAAAGGCAGTTACCAGAAGTTAAAAATGAGTTTGAGCAGAGAAACTGTTTTTAATTAGGGTCTCAGTAAAGTGCAGAGCAGTGACATAGAATGAGTTAGGTGGTACAGTTGCAGGTAGAGTTGTTGAGCAGGTATTTGTTTGAGTGATGATTTAAATGTGTGTAGGGTTGTTATACCTCTAATATCAAGGGGCAGCTTGTTCCAGTTTAGGGCTGGGTAGTAGCTGTATAGATTTTGACCATTGTTTTTTTTTTGGCTTAGAGATGTTTGGGTATTGTTGGTCAAAGCTCCTGAGGTGTCTTGTAGGGGCATAGGCAGTGATCAAAGTGGAGATGCTATGGTAGGCTGAAGGTGTGTAGAGACAGGAGTGAATAATAGTTAATTGAGAGACTAGGAGCTAGTAGGTGAAATTAAGCCAATTTAATGCTGAGAGAAAGAGAGAGAGAGAGAGAGAGAGAGAGAGAGACAGTGGTGAGAGTAAGGGGACTGACTGCGAACCGGGCAACTTTGTTATATGTGCTTTTGAGTTTAGCTTGTAGGGAGGTTTGTAAATTAGTTAGGAATTGCAATCCATAGAGAAGATTTTGGAGTAGAAAAGCCTGAGCTAGAGAGATTATGTAGTTGTTAGTAAGGAACCTTTTATTTCTGTATAGAAGTGTAAATTGTTGGTGGGTCTTTTTGATGTAATGGCTGACATGTAGGTCAGATTTAAGTTGGTTATCTATGATGACCCTGAGAAGTTTACTTTGGGGTTCAGCATATACTGTGGCATTGTTAGAAGTGATAGAAAAGGTTATCTTGAGTGGTGTGAGAGATTTAGGAAGAAATAGAAGTTTGGTCTTTTTGGGATTAAGGATAAATTGATTGTCTGTGAGCCATTTTTCAATAGAGTTAAAGGAGTTTTGAATGAGTGTAAAAACATCAGAGAAAATGTCAGCAGTGGTGATTATGGTAGGGTCATATGCATATTGAATTAGTGTGGAGAGAGGACAAGAGTGTAGAGTTGGTTAGTGAAGATATTGAAAAGTAGGGGGCCAAGGATTGACCCTTGAGGGACTCCCATTTGGATGGTTAGGAAGGGGGATGGAGTGGATTGCCATTTCACTGATTGTTGATGGTTGGAACTGTAGCTGGTAAACCAGAAGACTGTAGTAGGGGGAGGTTGTGGTTACTTAGTTTTTAGAGGAGGATGTGGTGGGAGACAGGTTCAAAGGCTTTGGAGAGATTGAGGGAGAGGCAGGAGACCAGTTTTTTGGTATTTCTAGTGAGGGAGACAGAGCTGGAGAAGGAGATCATTGCAGTAGAGGTGCTGTGGTTAGGGCAGAAACCATGTGGGATGGGAATGAGAAGGTTTTCCAGGAGGAGATAGTCCACAATTTGTTTGTGTACACATTAAGTATTTTTGATAGTGGGGAAAGAATTGCTATGGGATGGTAGTTGATGAGTTCTGTAGAGTTACCCCATTTATGAAAGGGAATAGTAAAAAACTGTTTCCATAAAGAAGGGACAGTGGATTCAGATAGAGAGTGGTTGACAAGAATGGAAACTGAGATTTATGCAGTTTACAGCAAGTTTGAGGAAGAGGAGAGGTAAGTCATCCATCTAGGGGGAGCAGGGTTTAAGTTTGCTGAGTAGGTGTTTAATGCATTTGGTTGGTACAGGTTTGAGTGGTAAGGAGTTGTTTTGTTTGGGATTTGAGGGGAAGTAGATGGGGTTGGTATGGTTTGAGTTGGAGACTAGCTTACTAATGGTATCTATAAAGTATGAGTTGAGCAGGAAAGCACTTTCTAGGGAGTGTTGTTGGGGCAAGGGTTAGGAGTGCTGGGGTTACCAGGGTGGAGGATATAGTTGATAGTGCTCCAGAATTTTTGGGGATTATGTTTATAAACTGGTTTTGGTGACAGGTAAAAATTATTTCTGTCAAAGTAGACCTATGTTTTGGAGAGGTTATGAAATTCTTTTTAGGTTTGCAGATGGGTGTGTAGTTTAGTTTTGGGTCAGAGTTTCCAATCTTTTTCTCTCTTTTGAAAGAGAGTTATTGAAACCTTGGATAGCCGGGGGAGTTAAGAGATTTTACTATCTAACTTTGTGGAGGGCGGCAAGAGAGTTTAGTATATTAAGAAATATGGAATTAAATTTGAGAACTGCTTCATCTGGGGGCAGATGAGATAGGCTAGACCATTTGTTGGCAGAAAGCTGATTGTTGAATACTTCAGGTTGGAAGTTGGAGAAGATACATAATTCTTTGATTATTTTGATGTTTGTGCAGATGGGGGTGTATCTCTAGTAGGAGAATGGTGACTGATAGAGTTGTGATGAGTTTCTAGTGGTGGTAGAGGATGGGATTAGAGATGAGAATCCAGTCTATAGTAGAAGCTGAGTTGGTTGACTTGTTGATATAAATGGGTGCAGACATGAGCTTGGAAAAGCCAAGAAGACTGAAGGAGGAACTAGGTGATTTAGATGATAGAGCAGACCAATTGATGCTGACATCTCCTAGCAGAGCAGTTTCATTTGTTACATTATTGGACAGCCAGGCAAGGGATTTTTCTAAGAGTGGGATGCTGTCACCAGGGGTTACATAGATTCCTACTATAGTGACAGTCTTATAGTTGTTAATCTTACAGTTAGCTTCTAGCAGTTCAACAGAGTGGAGTGAGGATGGAGGACCATGCATGGAATTTACTTAGTTTGTTCATTATACTATGGATATTAAGTGAAAAAAGTGAGAGTTCTTTGTTGGGAGATTTAGGGAAATGGGAAGTGGGCTGGGATGAAAGGCTTGTGTTGGAGGGATTACAGATTGGTCTGGGTTTGGGATGCATGCTGTCTGAAAGGAGAAGGGAAGTTAAGGGATAAAGTACAGTTTGGAATTTTAGGTGAAAGCTGAGGTTTTTGAGCTTTGGCTTTGGGAGATTTTTAGTAGTGAGGAATGTTTTGATTTTGTGGAGGAGGTAGTTGGTGGAAAGAGAGAGGGAAGGAGATATGGAGAAATGAAGGATATAATCTTTAGTAGAGGTGATAGTGGAGGTGGAAGCGAGATGCTGGCTTTGATATGTGTGTGATAGGAGATAAGGTAAAATAGTATAGGAAGAATCAGAGGAAAGGAGTAGGTGGTAAGCATGTTAGGTAAAGGAAAGGGAAGTGATTTATAGAGAGAGTAAGATTAGTGAGAGTGATGAAGTAGAAAATTAAGAGGGTGTATTGAGAAGTGTGGAGTGGGTGGTAAGGGCTGTGTAGATTAGAGGGAGAGTGTTGTTAGAGAGAGTTGGTAGAGAGAGAGATTGATAATATGGATGGGGAGTGATAGAAGAGGGTGAAGGGTGTGGATAGGAAGTGAAAGTGTAGTGATGAGAGGTATGGTGATGTGGGCTGGATTTTAGTTAATGAAGGTAGGGTTGGTAGAGCATAAAGTAGGGGAGGAGTGATAGAAGCAAAGTGGAGTTTGTGAGTAGTTATAGAGGATGGAAGTGTAATTGTATCTGGTTATTGCAGATGTTATAGGTTGGTAGATGGAGGAGTGGAGGTGGAGAATGGTGTTGTGAGGGTGACAGAGTGAATAGGTGGATGTATTAGAGGAGGGAGAAAGGGAAAGATTTGATTGTAAATTTAAGAAGTGGAGGTGCTTGAGGTGGAGTTTTTGATCAACTATAAATGTAATGAAAGCAGGGGTGGGTGGGAATGGGGGAAGGATAGGGGAGTGGTGTGAGCCTGAGCATAGCAAGGGCAAACTGTGTGGGTTGAACCTAATTCTGAAAGAAGGAACCTACAAGAAACAATCAGTGAGGTTGGGAATAACTAAAGGTTTTAGCATGAAATTCTATAGAAAATATACAGAACACTGTGCTCTAGTGTGTAATAAGCTAAGAAGAGGGGAGTTCGGATTTGTAGACAGTAATGGGAGAGAAGTGTGAATTGTATAGATGCTGGCAGCAGGAGGTAAGATTGAGGAGGGGATAGATGTTATGGAGAGGTGATCTAGTTTGAGGTTAGTCAGTTTAAGGGAGACAGGGTAGAAATAAAGAAGCAATAAAGGAGCTTTAAATTTAAATAGGTGGATACGGTAAGTTATCAGCCAAAAGGAGAAAAGTAAGATAGTAGCAAGAAGGCAAATCTAGTGGAGCAGTATAGCAGTGTGGAGTGAGGTGGGGAGTGTAGAAGTTACCTGGTGATGTGCAGTGGAAGACCAAGGACTAGACGATTTCAAAAAATTAAATTTAGAAATACCACATACATTTCTGAGAAGGTAGGAGACATTGGCAGTCTGATTTAGAAGAGAGAGATGAAGTAACCAGAGAAGATTGTGGTTCACACTGTAGAACTTGCAAATTATGCTGACTTGAAGAGGGTTCTTGATATTTCTGAAATGATAGAGGACAGTAAGAGTCTGAGTTAGGAGAGAGATGAAGTAACCAGGGACGATCGCAGTTCACACCGTAGAACTTGCAAATGATGTTATATGAATAGCCTTCTTGATATTAGGAGAAGGTAATGGACTGTGGCGGTCTGAGTTAGGAGACAGATGAAGTAATCAGAGACATTCACGGTTAACACCGTGAAGATATTCCTTGGCAAAGTGCACATCACAAATAAAATGCATGCATCGCTGAATCTCCCTGTTATATATTTGAGCTCTAAGTCTGGTCATCTAACTTCCTCAAAACATAAGGATGATGTGGTTACTGAAATGAATTTAATAATGAATGACAAAACTGCACCCGATAACACCTTTGCAAGAAAAAAGACATATTTAACAAAACTTTTGTCCATACAGGCATATGTATAAGGCATGGCATTCCCATTTTGGATTACATTTGACAACTTTACAGTTGTTGCAGGCTTCCATTGGGGAACATAACAAAAGACCACCGTAAGCATTTATTTGCCTAATGTAGGGATGGAACAGGGTGCCATGTCTTTTTACTTGTTGGATAACACATACTCAGTAAGGTGATGTTGCACATCACAGTATATTCTGATGTCAGTGGCAATGTTGTGGTCAACAGGCATGTAGTCCACTGCAATCACACCGTGGTTACTATCTGCGGGCAATATGCAGGGAACTTCCAATGTAGTGGTTGTTGCCTAGCCAAGTGTGTTTGTATAGGAGACATGGGTGGAGAGTGTTCTCTGAGTAATACAAGGGTTGCCTATATTGTTCACTGAAACATAATGTCTCATGTAGGGCTATGGATTGTCTACAACAGCCTCTCTGCTGTTTGACATCTCTGGTCCTTGTAAGATGGACATTGTGACATATAGTAGATCCTCAATATTATAATTTAGCAAAATCCACCCCACAATGTATCCTGTCATTACACAATCACAGCAACCTCCACATAGTATACTGATGCCAGACACACGCACATTTGCCAGCACTGAGATTCAGACCTCTACCTAGCTAAATATTGCTACTACAGTGTACCGTATTTATTGCATGTGCCATGGCGCTTATTGGATGGATGTTGTTCCAAGGTAGTCTTAAGGTAAAGAACATCACCAGCCCTTGTAAATACTGGCATTGGGTGATGTAGTGGGTGAGAGATCCCAAAAATAATTTTATCTTAATGACACACTTACATTTTCCATGGGGTGAGGTTCAAACCTTTACCTAACAACTTTTACGGACCATTATGTTAGACATTTACCACATGCACCACTGACCTGATATGGTTTAGACTTTACAACCGATACTTGTAAGGTGGATGATATCTGCAGGACTACTAAAGTTAGGTTCTCAGATATGTACTGGCTGTAAATGGGTCCAAAATCTTTCAGGTATGCACACAAACACTTGCCACACATGAGATTCAAACCCATAGCTGTGTAGTTACTGCTACTACATTGTTCCACCTTTATGGCACACACCATGGAGCTTATAGTGCTACCCTTTCTCCAAAGATATATTTCAAGGTAGATGACATCAGCAGGCTTGCTAAAGTAGGGCAACGGGAGGTGTAGTGAATGTGAATGGCCTCAAAACCATTACTCTCTACACACACAGAGTTTCACAATTACCATCTCTGGGATTAGAACTCCTACCTAACTAGTACATCACCTATAACATTACGCAGTTATTGCATGCACCACAAAACTTACAAGGCTGAATCTCATCCAAGGAGGTATTTCAAGGTGACTGACATCAGCAGGCCTGCTAAAGTAGGTTTGCTTTGGCCATTGAAATCCTTGCAGATTAAATACGCAATAATCCAAAAATAAAAAGGGTGGATGTTTATAGTCAATATAATTCTAAAATAATGCTCTTTGCAGATAACATTTTACTAACCTTATCTAATTCCAAACAAACCTTAGAGGAATTAGATGCATTAATTGAAAAGTTTTATATGACTTCAGGTCTTCACTTTAATAGATCAAAATCAAAATTCTTATTTTTAAATAATAAAAAGAAGATACAGGTCAAGGAAAACCATATCATAGGGAAACAAGAATCTAGTCTAAAGTATCTAGGAATTGTGTTATGCAAAGATATAACATCAATAAATTACAATAACATCATTAACACAATCAAAAGCTATGTGGAAAAAATGGAATAAAATCATATTAACATTTGAAGACAGACTACAGTTAATAAAAATTGTTTTACTACCTAAGATTCTGTATGCAGAATTAACAATTCAGTTACTTCTTGAAAGATGTCTTCTTAAAGAAATAAATTCATGCCTAATAAAGTTTTTATGGTTCCCCAAGATAAATAGAATAGCTTTAACACACCATATCAGACCGTGGAAACAAGGAGGACTAAACTTTCCAGATATTGAATCATACATAAAAGCGTCCATATCTAAAACTGTTATAGATTGGATAAACCCTAATTATACCTCCAATTGGAAACTAACTGTTATATCAATAAATGAATCTAATTTACTGAAACAAAATTCAATATTAGATACAATTAATAATCATTGGTACATACTAAGTATCAAAATGCAATGCAGTATAACAAAATCCACTATAATGTATTTGATTAATTATTATATGAATTAATTTAGGAAACTCATCAATGTAAATATGGATCTAAAACTTTGGCTTGACCTTTTAACACCATTCATCATAACAAAGAATTATCCTCACAAAATACATAGAGAAATAATTTCTTCTTGGGAACAAAAAATGTGTTTGTTGGTTACAGTGCATTAAAGAATTAAAAGTTATAGACATACATACAATGAAAACAGCTTATAAAATCCCATCGCAGGATTGGTTAACTCTACAAAGCATCTTAATGTACTCCCAAGATTTATGCAGAGTATTTAACAACTCTTCTTTAACAGATACACCAAAACTTATAAAATACTTATATGATATTATGTATAATGATTATAGCATGAACATTAGTATCTCAAATTTATATAAATAACTAATAAACTATAAAAAACACCTACATAATCATATTGGCAATATATATCAAAAGGTCACAAAGCAAATATTTTACTATCAGTAAAACATACATCTCTTGTACAGTACTGGAAAATATTTAACTGGAAATTTCTCCACAGACCATTTTTAACCCCAGGTAAAATTAGTAAAATTAGTGCTTCAACAAATGGAATACATTGGAGATGTGAACAGGTATATAGTGCAGATTGGAATCATATTTTTATGACTTTATTAAAATTAAGTCATACTGGAATAGAATAAAAAATTTCTTACAGGCTTTATTTAATAAATATTTTATCTTATCTAAAGCTCAGATTCTTTTGAATGTGAACAAAGGTCCTCACTTGAATAAAACAAATATGGGTTTGTGAAGGGCCGATCTTGTCTCCTGAACCTGATTGACTTCTTTGAATCAGTCTCCAGAGCCATGGACAAGGGTAAGGTGGTCCACACAGCCTATCTAGACTTTGCCAAGGCCTTTGACACCATCCCCCACTCTGGAATCATAGATAAACTTACTAAGTTGGGTATTAATCCCTATGTCACCCAATGGGTTGCTAAATGGCTTACTGATAGAACCCACACTGTAAAAGTAGCTGACTCCAAATCCAGCTCCAGACAAGTGACAAGTGGAGTACCTCAGGGTTCAGTCCTGGGGCCGCTCTTGTTTGGCATCTACTTCTCTGAAGTACAGGTCAACACTAAGGGACTCTGGCTAACAAAGTTTGCAGATGACTGCAAACTGGGAGCCATTATTGAATCCCCAAATGATGTGGATACTCTACAAAAGGGCCTTACAGAAACAGATGCTTGTGCCAGAGCCATGGGCTCAAGCTCAACGCCAAGAAATGTATTGTTATCCCTTTGGGAAAAACATGTATCCATGAATTACCATATAGGTGGCAGTACACTAAACACAGAAAGTGTGATAAGAGACTTAGGGACACAGGTGGACAGTGGTCTCACCTTCGATAACCACATCGCCACAACAGTCAGGAAATCCTTCTATGTGGCACACCTCATCACGAAAGGGCTTTTCATCCAGAAAAAGGAGGTCATTGTCCCACTGTACTCATCCCTCATTAGACCCATTATAGAATACAACGCCCCATTTGGTATGTACCTCTCAAGACATCTGCAACAACTGGAAAGGCCTCAGAAATACCTCACTAAAAGAATCACAGGCCTAAAGCAGATGCCCCTCGACCACCCTAAAAAACTCCAGCTATACTCTGTCGCATATCATCTACTCAGAGGCGATCTCTGCTTAACATACAAGGCCATGTAAAACCCAGAGCTGTTGGACATGCTACACTTAAAGAAATCCCAATCCCTCAGAGCTACACGCTCCAGGGATCTAAACCTTGTCATCACAATAAACAAAACATGCTGGAGGGATAGGTTCCTGACCCAGAGACTCCCCAGACTCTGGAATAGATTGCCCATACATGTCAAGCAGAGTGCCTCTTTGGACCTCTTCAAGAGGAACCTTGACGATTGGATGGGAGAAAGGAAATTCACCCCAGGGATCACGTCAGTCGCCCTGCTAGACAGGGGTCCAGGAAAGTAAATAATGTGGGAAGAAATAGCCAGGGAATTGTTATGGCTAGGCTTGTATAGGCCCTAGGGCTGATAGCCTAGTACCAACCTATGAACCTATGAACCTATGAACCTATGAACAATACTTGCAATTTCAAGAAAATATAAAACTACAAGATGGGACTCAAACATATCACCAACTATGGATGACTTCTATGCTCTCCTGAGGAGATCAGCTTTGATGGAAATCAGAATCAAAGAACTAAGGATTTTTCCTAGACCACTGGTTAACAATCCATGGAAAAAAGTTTTAACATTGATAGACACTCTGCAACAATGAACAGATATACTCTGATAACTAGAGTGTTATATCTGTACAATAGTTGTTTTCAGTGAATACTACACTTGATGTTGGCTGTTGTAAATACTATATATAGTTATTCATAATGTCATGTATAAAATCTATGGAAATGATATAATATTATTTGAAAATAAAAAATATTTGAATAAAAAAAAAATGCCGAAAGGAAAAATAATTTCCGTTCAACACACCAAAAAAAAAAGAAAAAAGAAAATCAAATTGTATTACACAGCACAGTGTTGAAATTGTTGAATAAATTCAGCAGATTCAACATTGTTGCCGAGCAGATGACAAGAAGTCCATATAGGAGCTCAGGTAAATGGAAGTCTTAAACCTAACATCACATTTTTGCACGGGGCAAGCCCCCCTGCACTACCCTGTGGGGTGCTGTGCCACCACACCCCCCTACTTATTATATATTCCAAATCCGAGATCACACTACAGTGAGGAAATGAATGAATTTCACAAACCACTCTGTACTGCGATCTCTGTACAGTACTTTGAGTTTGTATTCTTGAATGCACAGTGCATTCACTGATACAAACTTTTGAACACAGAGATGTTGAGCAAGATGTAAAATCGAACGTCCAGATTTCGAGTTTTCCATCTGGGGAAAAGCTCACTTCATGATTTTAATAGTAAACCTATATATATATATATATATATATATATATATATATATATATATATATATATATATATGTGTGTGTGTGTGTGTGTGTGTGTGGATCTAGGACATTTGATCTTTCGATCAAACGCCCGAATCCATTAAGTGCGAGCATACTTACGCGAAAGTGCTTTTCACCAAAGAAGCACTTTCACGTAATTATGCCTGTTGCCGAGGCCGTACTGCTGTACAGATAAGGGAAGTGCGGTCTTGGAGGGTGAATATTAAAGTAAGGGGGGTGCAGGGGGCCCTCCTGCAAAAACGTAAATGTAGTGTTTTTTTTTTTTTTTTTGTATTGACACGCTTTAACAAAAGCGCTTTTTCAGTTACAGCACTTTCATTAAAGTGTGTTTGGTGGCTATTGATTTGGACGTTTGCACTCTCGATCAAACATCCTAAATCCATATATGTTTACACATACCCAAATTTTAAATATATGTATGTATATATATATATATATATATATATATATATATATATATATATATATATATATATATATATATATATATATATATATATATATATATATATATATATATATATATATATATATATATATATATATATATATATATATATATATATATATATATATTTTTTTTTGGATATATTACATGAACAGTCATTTTGCATCTGAAACACCTACCTGTTATAAGAAATAGCAAAACAGCAAAACCATCTCAAATGCTACAAGGATAACTTTATAATGTAACATTAGTAAACTTCTGCCCTTAACGCCCATGGGTATGTTATGATTCATACCATCTCACACCTCCTCAAACTGCCTGACTTTGACTGTTTAGACATTATGACCACCAAACTGTCTTATACTCTTTAATCTACAAAACGTATTAGGTGTGTTGTCATTGCGGTCCCCATAAAGCTTAGGCAAATTCCCTAACAATCAAGCAAAACTATCTCTTATCTTTCATCTGCAAAATAACCTAATAAATCTAACAACAGTCTCAGTTTGAGACCGGCATCCCAGGCTCTATCATCTCGTTGGCCAGTTTAGTGCAAGAAATCTGGATGAAGCTTCAAACAATGAGGGAACAAAAGGCCAAAATCAGGGACAGATTCCAAACATTGCTTTTATAAACTTATCAAGCCATTAGAATAACAGGATTTGCCTTAGAATGCACTTTCTGCAAGCCACAAAATCTGAATGTCATGACTGTCTTTATTAGCGACTTCAGTCCTCAGTGATATGCTAGAAAACCACAAATTAAAAAAAAAAAAAAAACAGATCATAGATACGAGACAAAAATCTGAACATACTGGGAACATCTGGAAAATTGAGAGATATGCACTATACCTAAATACTTCCAATAACTTACTCCAGTATTCTCCTTGTAGTTATTTTTTTTTGTTTGTTTGTTTTTGTTTTTAATAGACATAACCCCTGCTCCAGTTAGATACCAAAACAGAATCCAAATACAATTAATGTCACTGATGATCAAATCACTGGTTAAAAAATAATACATTTTATTAAAATAAAAAAACTAAAATTAGGACAAGGCCCTTGACTCCAGCTCACAGACAGCATGACTTATGGGTAAGTCACTCATATGAAAATATACCACAGTAAATTCTGAATATCTCAGCACACAATGGAGCATCTTAGTAGTAACAGTACACTGTATATCACTTGCAGGCAATCTGCAAGTAATGAAAAATCACTGTAAAAGTGTGATGCACATTATCAAAGTTACAGAACGAATCTCACAATGCAAGTAGCCTTCTCCTTCCAGCTTTTCCTGGTTAGGGGTCGCCACAGCGGATCATCTGTCTGCTCATGATTGGCAGTGGAGTTTTATGGTGTCGAGTTGCCAGCCCGGCGCCCAACATTCCACAGAAGGCACACACATGCACACACTTGCACCTAGGGCCAATTTAAAATGTCCAATCCACCTACTGCATGTCTTTGGGATGTGGGAGGAAACTGGAGCACCCAGAGGAAACCCACGCGGCCACATAAAGGACATGCAGACTCCACACAGAAGGCACCCCAGCTGAGAATCGAACCTGAGAACCTCTTGCCATGAGGCAGCAATGCTAACCACTGCACCACCGTGGCCGCCCATCACAATGCAAGTAGCCTGATAGTCATAAATACATATCTATAACAGAATCTTTCCAATAACCTTAAATACAACTATGGAATATCACTGTAAGTCCATTATTACTCAAATATGCTAGCTATCACTTAGGGATTTTTATGGAATCCATACATTTTCTAATAAAAAAAATAAATAAAGACAAAGGGCAATCACAATCACATTGTCACAGCTAACAGTAGCTAACAATGGTTGCGGGGCATGCATGGGGTACACAGGTAATGCACACACCCAGAGATACTGGAGATAGAAAAGAAGACACAAGTATGTTGACGAAGAGGGACACACAAGAGGTATGCTGGAACAGGAAAATCTGATGAAAAGTCAGATGGGAATGGGCAATGTTTTTATTTATATATGTATGTATTTCTTTATTTATTTTGGTGGAAATAGATCCTCTTTTTTTATTTTTTATGAATAGACGTAAAGGTAAATATAGAGAAAGAGGAGGAGAAGGTCATCACAGCAGGTAAACCCATAGACCAAATATCATAACACCAGACAGACAAAGGCTGGAAAAAGACAATAAGGACAGGTAATTTACACATAAATCACAATGCACAACATGGGCAATAGAAAGTTGTCAAAAAAGGTGGGGATTCATACCTGCCATGGTGAAATGCAAAAAAAAAAAAAAAAAAAAAGAAAAACTATCTACTCATGCAGTATCACATGAAAAAGCATTGTAAACTATGTGGCAGTCATATCTGGATGTGTATGACCAATGGTAGATGTGTGTTGCAGGGTAATAAATAAGGATCACAGTACACACTGGATAAAAGTAGTCTGTCAGCAGTGCAAGTGTAAGCCAAGCAACATCACAGATGAGCAAATGCAGATCTAGAAATGCTAGATAATACAGCAGGGGGCATAGCAGAACCCCCAGACAAGCATTTTAAATGCAAACAACCAAGAACAATGTCGAAAGCAGTACTGCAGCAAAGCAGCAAAATTGCTGCTAAATACAAAGCAAAATACAAAAGTAGTTGCACATAGCTCAAACTTGTTATCAGATGCATAAATGTGACACATGCCATGTTAAAGGCAACATAGGTATAAGTGTAGTGGTATGTCCGTAGCCTAAATGGTATGTACATGAAAGCAATGTCAATACACATAAAATCACCGATCACATATAAGAATATTTGCATAAATCTAATAGTATAGCTTAAAAAATATATATCAGTTTGTACACATGAATTTCAGCAATGTACCTCTGTTAACACACAAGTATAATGAGAACAAGTATGTACTACAAGCAGTAGCCAGCGACTTGTATGCAGATGACCTGCATCGGTAAAATGACCATATAGTTGACCCATGTTGATCGTGTCAACAATATAATACACTACAACTGATGATAACTGCAACAAAAACAAACATATCTGCAAAATATATTACATAAATATGGAGATGGAAAGGAGGTGGACAACCAGGACCCACATCAAAGAAGACAATGATAAAGTATGACAACAAGGAAAGGTTACAAATTACAAGTGTATGGGTACACCACATAGGATGATGAAGGCAGCCCAAAATACATTTAAACAAATGTCAAATGTATGTCACATGGGCAGACTGTATTCCCAATGTCCACCAAAATGGGCATGTATAAATCACATATAGCCAGTAAAGTGCAAATATTGTAACATCAAAAGGCATAGGTAGGCAAGCTAAGAATTTAATTTACATACACATATACTATCACGCCAATATGGAATAAACAACCACAAGTGTATGTCATTCACCCTGCTCACATTACTGAGCAGAAGATGCTCCTGTGAGTATCATTACAGCACATCAATGATAAGTCAGTGAATGATCAGATGCTAAAGGTACAATGGTGTTTCAGTATGGATCGGAATATGTGTAGAGACATGTACAATCAACAGTTAATCTGTACAAATATTGTCAGAAGGTGTGAACTTATCTGAATAAGGAATGAATGTGGAAATGTAACATAAAGTAAACACAGCATATTGTACTCTTCCTCAATAAATTATCCTTACGATGATGTTTATATTAATGTTAAATTGGCATTTCATGCAGTCAGAAAAGGACTGCTCATAAGTATGACATAAGTTTATTATGACCCAACATGGCATCAGCATTACCTACACATGGCAGACAACGTGGCACCATGCCTGTCAGATACTGTGTCAGCTGTCATCCAAGCACATGGGCAATAACATGTCCTTCTGTTGCACATACATGATGTGACAATAAACAGACCTTAACCATACCACTGTGGTAGTGCTAGACTATGGACAACATGTGTTGTCTGTCAGTTTCCCTCAGTAAAACACATGTTGACAGGGTGATTATTGCAACAGTAAATGCAGGTTAATTGTCACAATGCATGTACATTTGAATGTGGAAGGAAAGTGTAATGTGTTAATGTGTGGCATGAATGCATTGAAACATAATTAAATGTTGCAAAATGATATGTGGATAGTATGTTTGCACATGTAATATGTAATCATGACAGCTGCAGTGTATGCATGCACAACAGTGCATATACAGTCCATGGCAAACAGCATGTTGGTAGCATTACACAGTTGGAGCACACAGACAATAATTACAGACCTATGAGATCATCATGATGGGGACAAACATTGTGAAAGCTCTCTCAGGCTAGCTGTCTGAATGAGTCATATCCAGTTTCATGTCCTGAAAAAAATTCCCCATCATGTCCCTCATCTGAGTTTGAAACACATCGGTCACATCCTCATTGATCTTCTGCTGATAATAGTATCTCTGTTGTTCCTGGCATTGTCTCTTCCACGGTGTAGCAGGGATGATGGGTCAGTCAGGTGTGGGACCAGCTTCCTTATCATCATCCTTATCATCATCATGATCATCATTATCTGAGGACTCTGCCAGTGGTCTGCAATGTGTTGATAATCGACATCTGATTTATGTTTGTCTACATGTTCCATCCTCTGTCAAGATAAATCGCAACATGGGACAGAAATTACACATGGAAACCTGATACTATCTGTTAGCAAAACATACTCACTTTGACACAATGAGCAAGAAGAGAACAGACTTCATGAAACATTAAAATACATTATGACCATAGTCCATTGTACCTCCATATGCAATGTATGTCAGTAATCAAAACCATATCAATGAAAAGGAAATGTACATCATGCCACGCATTTCCATGAAGATCATAGCTGATGTTAAAATGAAACTGATGTCTACATCTGTAGTCTAATATGCATTAATTAACATACCATCCACATGTGAGAAAGTGAGATTTGCATCTATAAATATGAGACTGAAGGTGTCGTGGCATACATTGAACTCTGTGTTTAAAATATAGTTCAAGTTGAAATAGCCAAGCATTAGCTAGTATCACAATTATAATCAACAGAATTGTTGATAGCGAATCGCTCTTCATGTATACACCAGCTTCCCCATGTCACTTTATCTGTCTTTATGGACATGTCCAATAACAGGACATGAAAGGAAGAATGTATCATATCTATATGTATGGACATGTCCAATAACAGAACATGTCAGAAAGAATGTATCCATCACAAAATGTGAGCAGCTTAATCAAGGCCATGCAATGGCATGCATAACACAGCTCACGTAGAAATCATGACATGACTTGAGCAGTTCTTTATTGGCCAGCATTAAGCCAAGTATATGCAAAACAATCACATGTAACATATCCTGACATTTGAATGAAAGCATGTCCAATACTGCCTCATGCAACATTACCATAACTGAAATTTGAAAAAATAAAAAATTGTAAATGGCAAGATCACATTATTATTGGGACCTGCACTGTTTAATAATGGTGCCTGCCCCGGTAAACTGTCCAGCTAAGGGTCTGATAGAATTTCATTATCATAGCTCTCAACCTTCCATGTCCAAAATGAGGAACACTAGCCCTCATAATGTGGAACAAATGTGGAACACATACTAATGGCTTACTAACAACTTCAACTAGGAATGGTTAAAATGGTTATATGCTGGTTTTACTTATAAAGATGATCTTTTAATGAATTAATATGATCCATTTCTATTTGCAATGGAAAATGTGTGACGGAGTCTTTCAATGTGGAACTTTGAGGGAACTTCGAGGAACATGAACTTTTTAAGACCCCAAATGAGGTACGTTCCTCATAATGAGGTACACTTGAGAGGTATGCATTATTTCCAATCTTTTTCTCTTGCATGTGCTCCCTGAGCAGTTATGTCTGTGTGAGAATGTAAACTGTAGTATCTGCATTTAATTAGTGATACGAACAGCCACCAATTAACTATGCTAAAATGAAGATAAAGTGAAATGACGATTTCATGGAAAATATGCAAACTACATAGTAAACATCTGATCCAGGCAGTATGTTCATTGGCTAACCCCACAAAAATATAATAAAAACAAGTAACAAACAGTAGTAATGTTCAGTCATAAACACAGTCACAGCCTGTGACACACGAGAATCTATTATATATTGTACAAACATTATTGTCTGTCTATAACTGTATGCATGACCTACCTACATTTTTTAGCAATCAGTAGCCTCCAGAGTGGAAGCATCCTGATGATTCTTTTTGATTATGAAATGGTGGAAAGAAATGACTATGTGTACAAATATCTGCATACACAGGATGCAAGCATGTTGTAACAGACACACCCAACGTGTTTTAGGCACAGGCAATACCAGTGTTAAACTGTATGGCATACAACACAGTCTGCCAATAACAGTTTGAACACCGACACAGCAGACATCCATTCAGTTTGTGAATAAGTAGGCTATGCACAAAAGATCAGTCACTGGGAACCATATCCATACATACAAGCATACCAACACATATATTATAAGCAGCAGTCAAAGCACTAAAGACTTGTATGGAAGACATCCATTTCAACATATGTGTGACAGTTACACAAACCCGACTGTCATTTAGGTTGTAGTCTACACTTCAAAAACTATGTTCTAAAAATATCTTTTGTTGCAAAATGTTATTTAAACATATTTACAATTCACTCAGACTTGTAATCTTATGTATAATATGATTATTGCACTTACCTTACAGATACAAGATGGCATTCCAGCATTCTAAGCAATATTCATGGTAATGTAAAAAAATACTGGTCTGTAACAAGGATCAGACACATTTTATTTAATAAACAAAAAAAATTAAGTAACATACCTCTCTCCCTCTACTGCGCCTCAAGCCTATGCATCCACTCGATGCACAATGCACAGTTTTTTGTCCTGACCTCGTCACTTGCAAGAAGAAAAGAGCAATTTTGAGTAATGCAGACCTGAAATAACAGAGATATATACATTGCTCAGATCAAGTTTTAAAAACTTTACCTTTGAAGAACATTAGAGAATGACCATATTCATTTTGCAATGTTAGACACACAAGCCTTTACATCTTTGAAGAGAGATTGGAATACCTAAAATTTAAACCTGCAGTTCTAATCTCTGAATGCAGTGAAAAAAACTCAGGGTTATGAATGCACAGGGATGGGTTACTAATATGGATCACTGCTTAGGATTAAAAAAAAAGACAACATGCTAGGCATTTAGGTAAAAAATGTACAAGAATGAATTCGTGTCAGCACAGTGGTTACAACCAGTAAAAGCAATGAAAACCTTCATCCCTCAGACAACAGAACATTGTCCTTTATCCCATAGCTTCTGTTAACAGAGAAAGGTGATGTACATCAGGGACATAGTAAGGCATATTGGAGGACTACATTTACAGATATCTATTTATTTATTTACTTATATGACATTTGTTAACCAGGAATGTCTGTCTGTGTGACAGTAGCTTTTCATCTGATGCCCAGGCAGAAAAGCTTCACAAAAACTCAATAGTAAATAACAAGAGTAAATATATAAAAATGAATACATTAACAAAGAATTCCATATGTGTCAGTACAGTACAATATGTCAAACATTTCATAATTTCTTGAAGCACAGAATGCTCCAACTACACTTTAGTGACAAAACATCTGATATTAGCTAAGTCTAGTAAGTCATTCTAGAGAGCTCTCCATAAGTGAGTTACAAGGTCAGATAGGATGTATTGGTTACTGGGGACATATGGTTAGCAATTGGCAAGAAAACAGTAAAGTAAGAAGGATATGGTAATCAGTGGAATGAAAGGCAGTTACCAGAAGTTAAAAATGAGTTTGAGCAGAGAAACTGTTTTTAATTAGGGTCTCAGTAAAGTGCAGAGCAGTGACATAAAATGAGTTAGGTGGTACAGTTACAGGTAGAGTTGTTGAGCAGGTATTTGTTTGAGTGATGATTTAAATGTGTGTAGGGTTGTTATACCTCTAATATCAAGGGGCAGCTTGCTCCAGTTTAGGGCTGGGTAGTAGCTGTATAGATTTTGACCATTGTTTTTTTTTTTGGCTTAGAGATGTTTGGGTATTGTTGGTCAAAGCTCCTGAGGTGTCTTGTAGGGGCATAGGCAGTGATCAAAGTGGAGATGCTAGGGTAGGCTGAAGGAGTGTAGAGACAGGAGTGAATAATAGTTAATTGAAAGACTAGGAGCTAGTAGGTGAAATTAAGCCAATTTAATGCTGAGAGAAAGAGAGAGTGAGATAGAGAGAGAGAGAGAGAGAGACAGTGGTGAGAGTAAGGGGACTGACTGCGAACCGGGCAACTTTGTTATATGTGCTTTTGAGTTTAGCTTGTAGGGAGGTTTGTAAATTAGTTAGGAATTGCAATCCATAGAGAAGATTTTGGAGTAGAAAAGCCTGAGCTAGAGAGATTATGTAGTTGTTAGTAAGGAACCTTTTATTTCTGTATAGAAGTGTAAATTGTTGGTGGGTCTTTTTGATGTAATGGCTGACATGTAGGTCAGATTTAAGTTGGTTATCTATGATGACCCTGAGAAGTTTACTTTGGGGTTCAGCATATACTGTGGCATTAAGTGATAGAAAAGGTTATCTTGAGTGGTGTGAGAGATTTAGGAAGAAATAGAAGGTTGGTCTTTTTGGGATTAAGGATAAATTGAATGTCTGTGAGCCATTTTTCAATAGAGTTAAAGGAGTTTTGAATGAGTGTAAAAACATCAGAGAAAATGTCAGCAGTGGTGATTATGGTAGGGTCATATGCATATTGAATTAGTGTGGAGAGAGGACAAGAGTGTAGAGTTGGTTAGTGAAGATATTGAAAAGTAGGGGGCCAAGGATTGACCCTTGAGGGACTCCCATTTGGATGGTTAGGAAGGGGGATGGAGTGGATTGCCATTTCACTGATTGTTGATGGTTGGAACTGTAGCTGGTAAACCAGAAGATTGTAGTAGGGGGAGGTTGTGGTTATTTAGTTTTTAGAGGAGGATGTGGTGGGAGACAGGTTCAAAGGCTTTGGAGAGATTGAGGGAGAGGCAGGAGACCAGTTTTTTGGTATTTCTAGTGAGGGAGACAGAGCTGGAGAAGGAGATCATTGCAGTAGAGGTGCTGTGGTTAGGGCAGAAACCATGTGGGGTGGGAATGAGAAGGTTTTCCAGGAGGAGATAGTCCACAATTTGTTTATGTACACATTAAGTATTTTTGATAGTGGGGAAAGAATTGCTATGGGATGGTAGTTGATGAGTTCTGTAGAGTTACCCCATTTATGAAAGGGAATAGTAAAAAACTGTTTCCATAAAGAAGGGACAGTGGATTCAGATAGAGAGTGGTTGACAAGAATGGAAACTGTGAGATTTATGCAGTTTACAGCAAGTTTGAGGAAGAGGGGAGGTAAGTCATCCATCTAGGGGGAGCAGGGTTTAAGTTTGCTGAGTAGGTGTTTAATGCATTTGGTTGGTACAGGTTTGAGTGGTAAGGAGTTGTTTTGTTTGGGATTTGAGGGGAAGTAGGTGGGGTTGGTATGGTTTGAGTTGGAGACTAGCTTACTAATGGTATCTATAAAGTATGAGTTGAGCAGGAAAGCACTTTCTAGGGAGTGTTGTTGGGGCAAGGGTTAGGAGTGCTGGGGTTACCAGGGTGGAGGATATAGTTGATAGTGCTCCAGAATTTTTGGGGATTATGTTTATAAACTGGTTTTGGTGACAGGTAAAAATTATTTCTGTCAAAGTAGACCTATGTTTTGGAGAGGTTATGAAATTCTTTGTAGGTTTGCAGATGGGTGTGTAGTTTAGTTTTGGGTCAGAGTTTCCAATCTTTATCTCTCTTTTGAAAGAGAGTTATTGAAACCTTGGATAGCCGGGGGAGTTAAGAGATTTTACTATCTAACTTTGTGGAGGGCGGCAAGAGAGTTTAGTATATTAAGAAATATGGAATTAAATTTGAGAACTGCTTCATCTGGGGGCAGATGAGATAGGCTAGACCATTTGTTGGCAGAAAGCTGATTGTTGAATACTTCAGGTTGGAAGTTGGAGAAGATACATAATACTTTGATTATTTTGATGTTTGTGTAGATGGGGGTGTATCTCTAGTAGGAGAATGGTGACTGATAGAGTTGTGATGAGTTTCTAGTGGTGGTAGAGGATGGGATTAGAGATGAGAATCCAGTCTATAGTAGAAGCTGAGTTGGTTGACTTGTTGATATAAGTGGGTGCAGACATAAGCTTGGAAAAGCCAAGAAGACTGAAGGAGGAACTAGGTGATTTAGATGATAGAGCAGACCAATTGATGCTGACATCTCCTAGCAGAGCAGTTTCATTTGCTTATTTGTTTATTGGACAGCCAGGCAAGGGATTTTTCTAAGAGTGGGATGCTGTCACCAGGGGGTACATAGATTCCTACTATAGTGACAGTCTTATAGTTGTTAATCTTACAGTTAGCTTCTAGTAGTTCAACAGAGTGGAGTGAGGGTGGAGGACCATGCATGGAATTTACTTAGTTTGTTCATTATACTATGGATATTAAGTGAAAAAAGTGAGAGTTCTTTGTTGGGAGATTTAGGGAAATGGGAAGTGGGCTGGGATGAAAGGCTTGTGTTGGAGGGATTACAGATTGGTCTGGGTTTGGGATGCATGCTGTCTGAAAGGAGAAGGGAAGTTAAGGGATAAAGTACAGTTTGGAATTTTAGGTGAAAGCTGAGGTTTTTGAGCTTTGGCTTTGGGAGATTTTTAGTAGTGAGGAATGTTTTGATTTTGTGGAGGAGGTAGTTGGTGGAAAGAGAGAGGGAAGGAGATATGGAGAAATGAAGGATATAATCTTTAGTAGAGGTGATAGTGGAGGTGGAAGAGAGATGCTGGCTTTGATATGTGTGTGATAGGAGATAAGGTAAAATAGTATAGGAAGAATCAGAGGAAAGGAGTAGGTGGTAAGCATGTTGGGTAAAGGAAAGGGAAGTGATTTATAGAGCGAGTAAGATTAGTGAGAGTGATGAAGTAGAAAATTAAGAGGGTGTATTGAGAAGTGTGGAGTGGGTGGTAAGGGCTGGGTAGATTAGAGGGAGAGTGTTGTTAGAGAGAGTTGGTAGAGAGAGAGATTGATAATATGGAGGGGGAGTGATAGAAGAGGGCGAAGGGTGTGGATAGGAAGTGAAAGTGTAGTGATGAGAGGTATGGTGATGTGGGCTGGATTTTAGGTAATGAAGGTAGGGTCGGTGGAGCATAAAGTAGGGGAGGAGTGATAGAAGCAAAGTGGAGTTTGTGAGTAGTTATAGAGGATGGAAGTGTAATTGTATCTGGTGATTGCAGATGTTATAGGTTGGTAGATGGAGGAGTGGAGGTGGAGAATGGTGTTGTGAGGGTGACAGAGTGAATAGGTGGATGTATTAGAGGAGGGAAAAAGGGAAAGATTTGATTGTAAATTTAAGAAGTGGAGGTGCTTGAGCTGGAGTTTTTGATCAACTATAAATGTAATGAAAGCAGGGGTGGGTGGGAATAGGGGAGTGGTGTGAGCCTGAGCATAGCAAGGGCAAACTGTGTGGGTTGAACCTAATTCTGAAAGAAGGAACCTACAAGAAACAATCAGTGAGGTTGGGAATAACTAGAGGTTTTAGCATGAAATTCTATAGAAGATATACAGAACACTGTGCTCTAGTGTGTAATAAGCTAAGAAGAGGGGAGTTCGGATTTGTAGACAGTAATGGGAGAGAAGTGTGAATTTGTATAGATGCTGGCAGCAGGAGGTAAGATTGAGGAGGGGATAGATGTTATGGAGAGGTGATCTAGTTTGAGGTTAGTCAGTTTAAGGGAGACAGGGTAGAAATAAAGAAGCAATAAAGGAGCTTTAAATTTAAATAGGTGGATACGGTAAGTTATCAGCTGAAAGGAGAAAAGTAAGATAGTAGCAAGAAGGCAAATCTAGTGGAGCAGTATAGCAGTGTGGAGTGAGGTGGGGAGTGTAGAAGTTACCTGGTGATGTGCAGTGGAAGACCAAGGACTAGACGATTTCAAAAAATTAAATTTAGAAATACCACATACATTTCTGAGAAGGTAGGAGACATTGGCAGTCTGATTTAGAAGAGAGAGATGAAGTAACCAGAGAAGATTGTGGTTCACACTGTAGAACTTGCAAATTATGCTGACTTGAAGAGGGTTCTTGATATTTCTGAAATGATAGAGGACAGTAAGAGTCTGAGTTAGGAGAGAGATGAAGTAACCAGGGACGATCGCAGTTCACACCGTAGAACTTGCAAATGATGTTATATGAATAGCCTTCTTGATATTAGGAGAAGCTAATGGACTGTGGCCGTCTGAGTTAGGAGACAGATGAAGTAATCAGAGACATTCATGGTTAACACCGTGAAGATATTCCTTGGCAAAGTGCACATCACAAATAAAATGCATGCATCGCTGAATCTCCCTGTTATATATTTGAGCTCTAAGTCTGGTCATCTAACTTCCTCAAAACATAAGGATGATGTGGTTACTGAAATGAATTTAATAATGACTGACAAAACTGCACCCGATAACACCTTTGCAAGAAAAAAGACATATTTAACAAAACTTTTGTCAGACATATAACAGTCTGTGACAAGATTTAAATTAAACTCTGTACTTAAAGAGTTGCTATTAACAGGTCATTGCAGATTTTGAAGATATTTGTAGAAACTTGATAAATAACCAAGTTATCCATAATCATGCAAAAATAACCATTAATATCAATAAGCAGTTATGTAAAGAAGAATATTTGACAATGTGTCAATTACCCAACGATAACAATGTAATGACATGTTTCCCCTATGTGTATCTGAACCCACGGTATGCCAATATACAGGAATGCTGGCCTGTTTCTTTACAGAGCAAGCTACAAGCCAGCACATGCCTCTTTTTAACAAAGAGGTACTGCATATGTGTATTCATATTCCTGGAGATAACGGATGAGTACGGAAACATCCGACACATAAACAGTATTAACCATTATAATCTAAAGTAATAACAACTATCAACAAATAAATGAAAAGATATGTGTAGGCCATCAGACAGGCATTCCTCTTGGCTTAAACAAATGAGACTGTAATAAGAATGTTCACTTTATTAAGAGGAAGGAGATAAAGAACTTATTTATGAGTTACACATATACAGGTATAGTAAGCAGTACTTTCATAGTATAATGGAAAGCTATGAAAAGTATAGTCAGCAGAGGCCTAGGCAATATAGGCACAGATGTGTTAAAGGATGCCCTTATATGCCGGAAAATAGATGTATGTCTACAATGTTCCGTATTGTGTACGTTATAAGCATTAGTAAACAAATTAACAGCATGGGAATAAAACCCATACTTATATGGAGAACAGTCACCACATCTTTTTAATTATCCATCTGAGCTAAGTTTCAGAACAGCTACTTAATGTTTATAAAAGCCATGTATCTGATATATTTGGGAAACTGCTATATCACTAAATTCCGTAAGAATACTCAGCTATACATAGGATTGTGATAGTTGTTGTAGAATCCACTGGCTGTCTCCACATCTTAGTGACTCTCCAATGAAGCTCCTCTGCATCACTGTGATGCAGGCTATCATAATGTTGGTGAATCTGCACTTCAGTCCCGTAGATATGTGTATGTCATTGCTGCTCCCTTGTAATCAGGTTCCAAATGTTGATGATTGCAGAGTTCCTTGGCTGAGCTCTCATCTGATGCTCCACTACAGTGTAGATAGTCAGCATCGGTATAGACTCCTCCTCAGTCCAATTTGGTGCTTTGACATGTTGAAGCCTCCTGGAAGTAGCTATCTCAATAATGTTGATACTCCAATGGAAAACATAATCAAACCTGAAAATTGTTCACTGAGGTCCCACTCAGTTTGCTGTAGGAATAGTCTGATCTGTAAATGTATCAAAATCAATATTTAAATGTGGCACTTGTTTCATGTTATCAGATCATTGGAAGATAACAGGTGCATGCTACACATGGTACCATTTATCTATACCTATTGGGTACTTGTGCAGAGCAACTTTTTGTTATGCTGGGCTATTGGTTAATGCAGCAGATTTTGAGGACTTATGCAGATATGTGCAAATGGGATTTTAAAACCTGGAATTTTAATGAACCTCATTAATTATGTATGGTGCAAATAGTACTAAACATATGGCTGCACATTAGCTGCTCTTATTATCAGCTATACCCGAGTCATAAGTAGATAAGGTAAATTGCTACCTGCTAGCATTTCTGTACTGGGAAATATTAGCTCAAGATACAGCTATGTTAACATTACTCATTCTCAAGTCTATCTGTTAGATTTGTTTCTTGGAAAATGTCTGCATTATGACAAACGTTTGTAACTTACTGGACTGGTGTTTGATTTACTTGTATGCATACAGGTGTTGACATCTGCATTAAGAACATGCAGTAATTTCAGATACGCATTGTACAGATAGATTAACATAGAAAAGTGAAGAATACATGAAGATAGAGTTATGGATTATCTGTATATCTTGTAGGAGACTCTATACACTGTGCGGTGTAAATACAACAAAAGCTATGTATTCTGAAAGTATCTGTATGTACTATGTTTTCATTTTGTAGCTGATAGTTCTTAAAACAAGTTTAATAACTACTGGTTCAATACAAAAATGATCTATACCATCTGTGGCCTGCTTATGGATATTGATAGTTTCTGATACTTTCCATAAGTTGTTCAATTGATAACTTATACATACTGTGTGCTGAATTGGATTGCATTCAATGCTCAGCAATGATTGAGTTGATCTGAGGTGTTTCTGAATACTTGCGTTTTAGGCTGCACTTGCATTATAGTTACAGCAACACACAATTCTGTTGTACATGTTTATGTAGCATTTTAATGGGAAATGCATTCAGATTGTGGCTCCTGTGGCATGATGCTGTTGTGTCTGGACCTCCCTTCAATGGATATGTACTGTAAATGATTTGAATCCCACAGACAGCCTCTACAAATATCAGAAGTTATGTTGGTTTTACAGTTGTTATGCATGCTGGCATTGTAAGTTTTTTATGTCACAGTGAGTATTTCATAGACCTTTGTACTAGACAGGAATGCATAGTGTTTATGGTGCCATAAGCTGTCCACATAATCATTTATATAAGTGGACTCGCACATAAACATCAACATGTGAATATCACTGTCCTTCAGATGGCAAAAAGACCTAGGGGTGGCAATCCTACCACAAGGAAATGAGATTATAATAGATACATTGAAACAACATGAATGGAGACTGCTAGATGGGCAGGGAATACAGTATGGAAGAATGAAGTGTGAGCTGACATCACCAACATGACTAATCTAGCTGGAGCCCACAATACATCTCTTGAGGTCTGTTGCCAATGCTCCATGCAGCCAACAGGTTGTGATGGTATGAGAGATCAAGGGATGCCACCAGTGGTGGCCAACCATTGACACCCTGATGAAATCACAATATATCTTACATTCCTGCATACATCGAGTGGGGAGTGACGTACACTCAGGGATGGGAAAGAAGCAGGAATTCCAGTCTGATCATGTATGGCTTACTTTGCATAACATGAATAACTGTAGAGTATATCATCACATATAGCTGTTGCATGCGTATTCATGTATTGTAATGTTGGATTTTCAGCAGCAGAATTGAATCATGCACAAAGATCCCACAAACTGATGATGATCAATGTAAATGAAATGGCATGTAGCCATACGACTGCAGTGCAGACAGAACAGTGCAGCCAACATATGTAATGCTGTATGTGTTGATGTTAACAGGTCAAGCTACCTCTGCACAACACCAGGTAACAGCAGGTGAGTGTCTCCTTAAAGTGTTACTGTGACAACTACCTGTTATTGCCTCAGCCTCATGTCATGGCAGTGCTTTTTACTGTCATATTGATATTTCCCTAACATTGTACACTACAGGTCATCCACTTGGGGCCCAGGCCATGCAGGTGCTAGTATAGACAGAATGGACATGTTACAACAACAGGTTCATAAGCTGCAGCAATGTGTAGACAACCTGTGATACATGACATTAATGTCACTATTTTTATACACAGGGAGATCTTGCCAACAAGTGAAACATGCATGAAGTGAGTATCCACAGCCCCTGATACTGCATCAAAAATGTCATCCTATCAGAATTCTGTTGCCTGCATACATGACTCTGTTGTCTTTTTCTTTACTGTTCCACTGCTGAATTTGCAGTAGAACAGGCAAACTCACAACAGTGAGAGTGTCTGTGGTATGCTATTATCTATCTTTCAAACATGTCATTACTGTTGTTCCTGTTGTTGTCCTTCCTTAATACTGTTTCTGTCTATCTATTAATAGGACAGACTGCATCATCATCAAGTGCACAGACAAGTGGTATGTCTATGTAATACCTACTGTATGTTGTAACACTGTTTGAATAATACATGCTGACAATAATATGATTAATAATGTTGACTTTGCTCCCCTACAACAGTTGATGTTTATCCCTTTTCTACCACACCATGAGGACTTCTCAGGTGTGTGTTATGTTTATATTCATCACATATGTCACATATGTTGGATATGTAAAATAATTGTCAGCTCCTGGTTATGTAGATTCGGTGACCCATACACTGACAAGACCTAATAGTAAGACAGTATTATCTGTAATATTGCAGTGACATATATGTGTCATATATCTTTAATAATGAACATTATGTGTTGTGAGTATTTTGTCTTTATCTGTATCATCTGTCTCTTCTTTTAGCATACCAACTATCTGTATTCTCTATTAGCCCATCCATGATCATGATGTGGAATCTGATGTGTCTCAGTATGGTAGTATGGCTCCTGGCACACAGTACAGTTACATGGCAATACAGTCCAGCCAAGATGGTGACAGTCATGTGGATGTGGCTGTAGCTTAATATGTGGAGGAAACGTGTCCAGCTATTGTGACAATGAGGGGATATGAGCTGGTGGACAGGATGAGACCTGCTGACAACAGACCCATGCTGAGACTGCTGCAGATGTTGACAGTTCCTCACAACATATTGATGCTGCCTGTCACAGTAGATACAGGCATGCAATTGATGTGCATGGGCACATGTCAGAAGATGTCAGCCTACTCATACAGGCACATGAACATTCCTAGCAATATCATGTACCTGACATTTGTGCACTTGCGCATGCTTCAGATCATGATATACACCAGCAGGGTGTGCAACATGATGGACAGGACCACAGACACTGTGAGGAAATAGCATCATTGACTGCATAGAATGAAAGCATGTTATCTGTGGCACAGTTTGTAGAATCCCTGGCCTCTACAGTACTACAGCAGTGTTGTAGTACAAGCAGGGTTGTGCGTGCCGTGTCTGTGCTTAGCTGATTTACACATGGGAAAGGCAGGCCCCCTTCTCTGCAGAATCAACCTTGCCCATCAGGCATCAATGTCTATACTACAATGTACACACAATTCAGCTGCTGGCCTGTCTACTGTTGGTCTGTCAGTCACAATCCGACAGTCAAGTAGCAGTCATGTTCCTTCACCTCCTCATACTGGCATCACCCCATTATTCCACTCTGTGGAGCAACCTGGGCAAAGTGTTTCCATATGTGATAGAGGTAGATCAGACTGTGGTGTTAATTGTCCGTGTGGGGCCCTAGACTGCATTGGAGTAACACAGACAGTCGATACACACTGGTAATGTCATTCTAACCACCTAGCAATGATGATATATCAATGCAGAACACTAACAATGTCATCTGTCTGTGTTCACTGATAAGTCTGATGCCATGGGAGTCCAACAGTTTACTAAACATAGCTGACTCAATTTATTACATTACTTTACCCATACTTTACAGTGATATAGTTGGTCTGTGATATTAACAACAGTTCTGAATTATGTCCTGAGTTGTTTACCTGTTTGCAGCTTTTTATACTGGACAGATAAGAATGTATTGCATTGATGTGTGCCCCTTATTGTGCATCATACACAACTACACTGAAATGGGTCTGTATGCATACCTGTGTCAATTGTGCCCTGAGTTAATGATCCCTGTTGTGATAAATTTGTATATGTTCATTATGTTATATGTTATAATTATGACATGATGTTTGATGCTCATTGTGAACATCTGTTGGATAATTGCCATTAGGTGAAATCCATGCTGTGGTGGGGCAACACCTGAACAGTGTTTAATCTTTGGACTTCTGTACATGTGGCTTGTCATGACTGAAAGTTGTATGTCATGCTGCCTTGTTGCTTGGGACTGCACTTGTGATCATACTTTCATTGCCTATGCCTGTGTTTTCTGGCCCTTATATCCTCCTGCTCCTCCTCTGATACCTGGGACATGTTATCCACAGACAGGGTTCTTGGGGTAGTTCACCCACACCTGCAGCTGGAAGACCACCATATTATCTAGTTAGCATGTTGTTTAGCATGATGTTATCATCTATGCTACCTTCTCAGGTGTGAATTGCAGTGCATCTGTGGATGCATCCAGATATCTGAACTTAGCTTTCAGCACACCAAACATACACTTTATGGTATTTCTTGTTGTTGCATGCAATGTATTGTAGGCCTTATTTGCAATGTTAGATAGTTTATGGTATGGCCACTGCTCAAATGGATAACCACAGTCACCTTCTGTAGGAAGTAAGCCCAGATGCTGTCAGCATGAATATTATTCGGATGTATGTCCTTAGCTGACATTCGAGCTGTGTTCTAGTACTTACCCAGTAGTAGTGCCTCAGGTATTCACCTTGCTGGAATGTGGCCATGAGACCACTTACATAGGTTCATAGGTTGGTACTAGACTATCAGCCCTAGGGCATATACAAGTCTAGCCATAACAATTCCCTGGCTATTTCTTCCCACACCATTTACTTCCCTGAACCCCTCTCTAGCAGGGCGACTGACGTGATCCCCGGGGTGAATTTCCTTTTTCCAAACCAATCATCAAGGTTCCTTTTGAAGAGGGCCAAAGAGGCGCTCTGCTAGACATGTATGGGCAGTCTATTCCAGCATCTGGGGAGTCACTGGGTCAGGAATCTATCCCTCCAGCATGTTTTGTTTATTGTGATGACAAGGTTTAGATCCCTGGAGCGTGTGGCTCTGAGGGATTGGGATTACTTTAAGTGTAGCACGTCCAACAGCTCTGGGTTTGACATGGCCTTGTATTTTAAGCAGAGATCACCTCAGAGTAGATGATATGCGGCAGAGTATAGCTGGAGTTTTTTAAGGCGGTCAGCATAGGGCATCTGCTTTAAGCTTGTGATTGTTTTAGTGAGGTATTTCTGTGGCCTTTCCAGTTGTTGCATATGTCTTGAGAGGTACATACCAAATGGGGCATTGTATTCTATAATGGGTCTATTGAGGGATGAGTACAGTGGGAGAATGACCTCCTTTTTCTGGATGAAAAGCCATTAGAGATGAGGTGTGCCACATAGAAGGATTTCCTGACTATTGTGACAATGTGGTTATTGAAGGTGAGACCACTGTCCACCTGTGTCCCTAAGTCTTTTATCACACTTTCGGTGTTTAGTGTACTGCAACCTATGTGGTAATTCATGGGTACATGTTTATTCCCAAAGGGGATAACTATACATTTCTTGGCATTGAGCTTGAGCCCATGGCTCTGGCATCAAAAATCTGTTTCTGTACGGCCCTTTTGTAGAGTATCATCATTTGGGGATTCAATAATGGCTCCCAGTTTTCAGTCATCTGCGAACTTTGTTAGCCAGAGTCCCTTAGTGTTGGCCTGTACTTCAGAGAAGTAGATGCTAAACAAGAGAGGTCCCAGGAATGAACTCTGAGGTACTCCACTTGTCACTTGTCTGGAGCTGGATTTGGAGTCAGCTACTTTTACAGTGTGGGTTCTGTCAGTAAGCCAGTTGACAACCCATTGAGTGACATAGGGATTAATGCCCAGCTTAGTAAGTTTGTCTATGATTCCAGAGTGGGGGATGGTGTCAAAGGACTTAGCGAGGTCCAGATAAGCTGTGTGGACTGTCTTACCCTCATTCATGGCTCTGGAGACTGATTTGAAGAAGTCAATTAGGTTCAGGAGACAAGATTGGCCCTTCACGAACCCAAACTGGGTAGGTTCCAGTGTGTTAAAGTTGCCAATGTCTTTGTTTATAAGTTCCATGATAATACGTTCCATGGCCTTGCAGATCAGGCTCATCAGACTGATGGGGAGGTAGTTCCCTGGATCCAAGGTGGATCCCCCCTTGTGGAATGGGATACCTGTAGCTATGCACCACTCAGTGGCCATGAAGCCTGAGGTGAGGGTATGATTAAACATGACACTTAGATGAGGTGCCAGTTCATTTTGTAGTTCATGTAGTACACAGCCCGGGATGTCATCTGGTCCCATGGATTCTGTATTCTTAGCTTTGGAGAGTGCATTTTTTACCTGTGTGGCCATTATTACCAGAACTTGGCAATCTTCTGGTATTGAGATGGGTCATTTTGGGAGAGAGAGGGGGAGAAGTTTGCACTGAATCGATCTGCCAGGATATTGGCAATATCCTTTGGATTAGTATATTTAATGCCATTCTGTTGTAGCTCAGAGCAGATCTGAGCATTGCCATTTCGATTCTTGACACTGTTATACAATGCATTGTAGTTGTCTTTGGAATCTTTGGCAATTTTATTTTCATAACTAGATTTGGAGGATTTTATGAGGAATTTCAGCTTCTTACTCAGGCTGGTAAGAGAGTTTTTTGCATCCTGGGATTTTCCTCTTTTCTGCAACAGTTTCTTCCTTTTGTTGTAAAGGTTGTTTATGGTAGGGGACCACCAGATTGGCTTCTTTTTTTGGAGAAGAACATCTTGGTTCTATTTGGGATGGCACGATTCATGCACAAGTGGATGTGCTCGTACAGTGCCTTAGTGTAGGAGTCAGCAGTCAAACTTTCAGTTCCTGTCAGCATGGGTGTCATGTAGTTTGTAACTTTTGACTTGAGTAGCATGAAGTTGGCTTTGGAGAAGTTTTTTATGTAGGTTTTCTTAATGGGGGGGGATGTGGATGTTAAGGGTGATTAGCTTATGGTCTGACCTGACGAACAAAGGGGTGATCATAGGTGTGGAGCATGGATTTCCCAGGTTGATAATGACCAGGTCTAGGATATTAGAGCCCCTGGTGGTACTATGGATTAGTTGATCCAGAGCATTGGAATGTATTAATTCCAAGAATTGTTGGGCAAAGGTGTTGGTACACAAGTAGTTTCCCCAGCTAATGGCAACATAGTTGAAATCACCCAGTATTAGGGTGTTTGGTTGTATATTAATATTTTCCAGTATGTTTAGAAAGGTGTAGTGAGAATCTTGGGGCATGGTGGGGGATGTGTAGCAAGCTACAATTTGGATTGCAGTCTTACCTAGTGTTAATTGTACCTGGAGAAATTCAGACGCATTGTGTTGTGCAACTAACCTGGTGGTGTTATGGACACTCCTCCACCTTTAGTGTTTCGATCCTGGTTTGGTGGCTGAAAAGTGTGGTAAGAGTTGTAGCCTGGTATTGCAGGGGTGCTCTCTTGAGCCTTGAACCAGGTCTCAGTTACTGCACAGATATTGATGTTCTACATTTTTAGGAGTGCCTTGAGAGAGTGCATTTTGAGGTTTACACTTCTAGCATTGAGTAGCATTACCTTCAAATTTTGCATGCTTGTACCTGTTATGGTGGTGGTTTTGTCCTTTGAACTTTGCATAAAAAGGCACTATAGAGGTAGCAAGAGCCTTAGCCAGTAACCTGAATCCCAGGGGTGACAGGTGCAGACAATCTCTGGCAAAGCACCGTTGTCTATCGATCATGTTGTCCCAGGCAGACAGATACTGGATCCCCTTTGAATGACACCAGAAGCTTAGCCAATTGTTGAAGTCAATCAGTTTGTCCTTATATTGTGGTATAATTCTGGGTGAAGGCATGATGCTGCTCAAGGTTAGGGTCATACCTGCCTAGGCCACATGATCCAAGAGCTCTTCCATGTCTCTTTTCATGTAGTCCAGGGAGGTACGTAGTCCAGGGAGGTACATCTCAAGTCATTCACTCCAACAGGGACAATGACAGAGTCATATTTGTACTTGTTGTGGATTGACTTGAGTGGATGAGTTATGTGGCAGATCTTGGCACCTGACAGGCAGCTCACTGTAATTTTCTCCTTGTTCAGCCTGGTGAGTGGGACATCAGTGTGCCTGATGATAGAGCCCCCTATGACTAAAGTGTTATGTATGTTGTCTTGCCTTAGGGGCTGTTGCTGGGTGGCACACTGGTGTTGTGAGCTTTGTGACACTTTGGTGATGATTGGTGTTCGTTTGCATTTCAGCTTTGAAGGTCCTTGTTGCTTGGGCAGGTTACAGTTAAGGGCCTCCACATATGTGGACTTAGTGTTGCTATGTGAGGGTGTTGGTGGTGTGAGTTTAGAAGGGCTATGTGTTGCTTGAGGTGTAGTGTGGGTGTTAACCTTCTCCTCTTGACTGTCTAGCACAATCCTGGGTGGAGAGAGCTTTGCTTCCAGTTTGGCTATGTAAGTGCATCTCACACAGGTTGTAGTGTTGGGTGGTAGAAGGAGAGGGTTGTCTGTGTACATTAGGCAGTTGTTGCATTGCCCCAGTATGCCCAGATTCACCAGGTGGACAGGAGAAATTAATGGAAGCTGACTCTTGGACATGCCTGGTTTGGTGCTTTTTTTTGAAAAGTACAGGAGCTGTTTTCCCTTACCTTAGCTAGGTACTTTGCAACTATGGGCTGTTTAGTGCCTATGATTAATTTCTCCTTATTAATAAGGAAAGTTGAGTGCTTGTATCAGTTTAAGGCTTCCTAGTGCTTTTCAGCAGGTATTAGAGCGAGTGCTAGTCATAGGGATGCTTAAAGGTAAGATGAAAAAAATGGTTTATCCTAAACACTGCAGTGTGCACTAGAGATGTTACATGTGAAAGTAGGTAACTTAAGTTTTAACTGTCTAAAAAGTTAAGTTTTAATGGAGAGTCACTATTTTTAAAACAGCAAGATAGATTGAAAGGGGGTAATCACTTTTGTATTCTGGTACTATGGAATACAGTAAAATGGCTAATAAATTTAAATAGTTGAAGGGGAGTGATTTCACAAAATGATATTTGTATGCTTACTCACACAAGCCAGTGAAAGCAGAGAGGAAATGAGATATATGGTCAAATTAACATAAGAGGCAGGCAACTAGAAAGACAGTGGTATTTAAAAACATGACAGTGACAGGTTGAGGGGGAGGGATTTCTGCCTGACTCACAAAATATAGAGCTGTGGTGTCTTTTGAAGTTTTAATATGCAGTTAAAAGCAGAACACAAGCAAAACACAAGGTAAAGAAAACAAATCACAGCACTCAAAATATAAAAAGGCAATAAACTAATACAAGATACAGCAAATAAAAAGCAAACCAACCTTTCCCTGACAGCAAAGTGTAGCAGAGTCTGGGTGAGCCTTTCCAATAAAGCACTGAAATGTTTTATTTTACCCCTTAAATAGAAGGTTTAGTTCCTAGCTCCACCCCTTCAGTTCACAAATGATTAACCTTAAGTGACCTCTTCTGTCTTATGTATGAATCCTTAATTGATCAGTTCTAATTTCTGCCTGACTTACAAGAGACAGAGCTGTGGTGTCTTTTAAAGTTTTAATATGCAGTTAAAAGCAGAACACAAGCAAAACACAAGGTAAAGAAAAGAAATCACAGCACTCAAAATATAAAAAGGCAATAAACTAATACAAAATACATCAAATAAAAAGCAAACCAACCTTTCCCTCACAGCAAGGTGCAGCAGAGTCTGGGTGAGCCTTTCCAATAAAAGCCTTACCGTCCATATAGTAGCATCATAGATGCTTTCTGGGTATGTTTTCTTAAGGTTTGTTATGTTGCCATCTGCCGCACATACAAACTTGCAGTTCAGGGACGGACAGCCCGTTCTGTTAATATATTTGTCTACTTCTGGAAGATCTTGTTTCTTCTTAGGGATGTGGTACAATCTGTAGCACTGAGTACATGTGGGACGTTTGCAAGGTTTTAGAATGTTGCATTACTGTTCTCCACTCCATGAGAGTGGGTGACAAGTGTATGTAGTCATCCACCTGGCTGCATATTGCTGTCAGGAATTCTGCCAAGATATAACTGGCAGCTGCCTGTCACACTCCCACAGTATCTCCCATGTGTCTTGGGAATGTCCCAGAAGCAAGTATATCCAAGCTGAAACACATTTTGGTTTCAGGGGTTTGGGGTTGCCTTACATAGTCTGCATAGACATGTGTGGTGCAAACATATTGCAGACAGCCCTCACCAACTGTCTGTCCAAGCGGTTCCTGTCAATTATTTTTTGGTCTGACAACTGGTTTAATTGTAGATTTGCTCTCACTCCAGCTGGCTGCCTTCTAGCGCACACAGCCACAGCCTCATCCATGACTTGTATTACTGGAGCCTGTTGCAGCACATTTACTACTAGCTGCATTTTTTTTTTCTTTTTGTGGTATCCTTATGGAATATGATGGAATCCTTTTTGTTATGCCACATAGCATATGCTGGGGATTTCAGAAACAGAGTCTGAGTTACAGTTTTGTTGCATTTAAATTACATTGGGTATGTACAGTGGGATTTGGAATCCAATGGCGTGCTTGGAATCCATAATTTTCCTATGCTGAATGGCTAAGTACTTGGACTGCTTTCAGCATACATTCTGAAATCACATCCGCATCTGATGCTCTGTAGTCTTCCTTCAAAGTTTTGCACTGTCCGCAAATAGCATTTGTAATCCAGCCCAACATCTTCTAAAGATAGGGCATGCAAAGGTGTATGTGTTCTTAAGGATGGGCTGTCATGTAAGCTGGATGGTGACCTGCTATGATAATGTGACATACTTGATGCAAGTGAATCTACATGTAGAGATCTCTCAGTATTGCAGGACTCAGACCTCAAAAGTGATGTTCTACTATGTGTACTTGAATGCTCATATAGGCTGCATGAATTCTGTTCTGTTTGGCCAGCTCTAATGTTTCCACTATTTTGTTGAGAAGCACTGGTAGTGTGATATGCTATGCCCCCAGGTTTTTGTTTAATAAAAGAAAAATAATTTTTTTGTGTTTTAAACTGTAGCAGATTGCTTACTACGAATGCAGTTTGCTACGGTTTAAAAGTACAAAACAATTTTTAGCTCAGGTTGAGTGCTGTAGCATTCTATGGGGGAATAAACTGTAGCAGTTAATAGAATTTAAACGATAAGTTATTTATTTATTTTTATGTAACTAATACCTGAGCTCTGTAGTGCAGGATATAATTTGCTATATAAAATTATTAGGGCCTATGGTGGAGCAGGGTGGCGTGGGGCAGTTCTTCTCTCTGCAAAAAGAATGTTGATGTTTTCATTTTCATTTGTTATTGCTAAACTTCAGTGAACATGTATGCAAGGGTTGCAGAAAGTATTCATCCCCCATAAGACAAGCTGTGCACAGACATAAACATGTAACAGTTTAAATGAGGTCAAACCTTCAGAGAAAAAGAAATACTTATTCACACAGAAGGATTGTATACAATGAATTCATGAAACTGTGATTTGCTGTTTTTTTTTTTTTTTGCTTAATAAATGAAAGTATACAATACTCAATTGAAATATATACAGAAATAAGCACACATATTAAGCAAGTGCAAAAATAACTTCAGTGTTTTGATGATTAGCAGAAATAATCATGTAAGAAAGATTTGAAGACACATCTACAATATATAAATTCTGTCTTTACCATGTAGCAGAAGAAGAGATTGCATATAATAAAACTCATATGGAAATGAGACCAAAAAGGTTGATTGAGGGTGCTTGTGAATATGCCATTCCAAAGAAATGTTAAGCAGTAATCAACATTTTTCTATGTTTTACTTATTTTGTAAGTATAAAAAATAACAAAATGAATAAAGAGCCTTCTGAACACAATTGTAACACAATCCATATTGGCCATAAATGTAAAATGTGTTCCCATTTGTTATCTTACTCCAGCTTATGTCATTTTTATCAGTGAACTGCAAATATAAAAATCACCACCACTAGCTATCCATTTGCTGTTATTTCAAAAGCTTCCATTAATATTTCATATTTTTCTGTGAATAAAATGTTAATAAAAATTTGAAATAACTGTTACTAAATATTGCACTGATGTATTATATTATGAGTGAGTTTACTGTGTCTATTTCTTCCTTGTCCCTGTACCCTCACTCTCTAGTTTTCTTATTTTAATCTGACCTTATTTTTGTCCTTTCTCTCCCATTTATGTTGTGTTTTTCTACATGTCCAGAATCCCTAAGAACAGCCTGAACACGTTCACCAGGGTAAGGGAACATTCACCATCTGCCCATCCAGGGATGTAATCACAGGGTCAGGGAAGTGTTCCAGTCCTGTAGGCACCTTGGTACAGGCAGCCTAGCAAGCCACACAGGGCATGGGCTTCTGGACTTGATTAAGGATCTGGAGGACCAGGTCATGAAGAGGTATCTTTAGCAATTCCATGATGCTCTTCAGTGAGTTCAAGACTCACTACCCCAAGTGACAGTAACCATCAAGCCAATTAAGGTTTTTATCCCCCTAGCAGTGGGGTCCTCCTCTACAACAGCATCTAGCAGTAGAAATTCTGAGATCCTGTAGACCAGGTGTGCTCCTTTGCCCAGTTCCTCTTCTCCTCCCTCCTTCTCTAATCTTCACTCCTATAGCTCTAACCCACTTCCTACCCAAACTACCCCTTCACAGAAATTATTTGAAAAAAGGGTGTATCCTCAGCCATATAGTACCCCTCCTTTCCCACTTCCTCCAGCAAACCTCTCTTAATGTGTTCCTTCTGTGCCCGCCCCCCCCCCCCATTGATATATCTCCTCTTTTTAATCTTTCCTATCTGCTCCTTTCCACTCATTTATAAAAACAGACAGGGCATCCACTTAAGGATACCCCTATAGAGAACTTATAAAAAAAGTAAATTTTTAAAACATAATAATATAGTCACATTGCACACCACCTGCCTTAAATACTTTTAATGTGGTTGCTCATATCTGTGTACATCCATAATACCCAAATCACATAAGCATTACATTTTTTTACATAGTACTTCGCATATACAGGATTAAATTCACTAACTTTTGCACATTTTATGAAAGTAGGTGTTTCCTTGCAGAACATTTCACATTGCCATAGTCATCACAAATACTCTGTGATTAGTATATTTGCACACAGGCATAGCAGTGCTCTTTGCCAGTAACTGCTATGCCTCTGTGAATGTCATGACTATGAATACTGCTCTTAGTCTCATTCCAGGGATAAAACAAATGCAGTTAAAACTAATAGTTTTAAACCATCCCAAATACTTTATCATCACATGCAACACTGCTATAAAAAAATGCAAGCCAGCCTTTGAAATGAATAGTTACACACATTTGCCAATGTGCGTTAGCATTCAGTACATTGTAGACTGACACAAGTGATATATTTATTAAAATCACACAGTTCATCTTCTTCTGATCATGTACCTTTGAATGCTAATGCATAACTATAGTTTTAGTCATGCTTCAGTCAAGAGTTGAACTGTAAATACAATATATTATTCCTTAATACTTAAAAAAAAAACAGTCCAACTCCTGTACCAAATGGCAATCCAGTGCATACTGCTATCAACTGTTCATTGTACTACAATTCTTATTTTATTTTACATTTGTTAGCCTGTCCTAGGAGCCTGGGTTATGTCTGAAAGTGTCTTTGTCTAGTCTACTAACCAGATAAATAAGTGAAATAATTAAATCAATTAAAATAAATAAATACATAAATAAATAATATAGAAATTGCAGATTGTTCAGCAATAAAATAAAAATGGTCCATAACTATCTAATCTGATAGCAGGCAATGTCTGAAATTTTGGTAGTGTACCATTGTTTCTAAAACACTAAAATTCCTGTTTTATATAATTTTAGCATCTCATTTTGTAAAGATTTGGGGAAAGCCTCATTTATATATTTTAAGCCAATAGTTTTGGAATTACAGGCTGGTTATAACTCTAGACTGTATAGAAATTCTTAAGAAAGTAGGACGGGTTATTTTTGACTATGAACAATAAGCATCATTATCAGACCTTCATTCAGGGTGTGATGATATCAGTTATAGTTAATGTTGGTAGTTTTACACATAGAATAGTATGGTTAAGGATGCTAACATGCATTCCAGTAGCCAAGACTCTTGATCTATGACTGATGTGGATACTTCTCAAGTAGGATGCTGTCCATATGTTGGTGATAGTCACAGAGAATGAGGACACAATTGCACATGGCAGGGCAAACAGAAATGTTCAGAGTTTAGTCTGCCCAGATGACATATGAATGACACTTTGGCAGGTGTGTAGGAGACACAGATAACCATGAACTAAAAAATGATGGTTCTCCAGTAAGAGAATGTACCAGATTAGACAACAGCACTTTACACCTTCCATCTAGCCATGACCTTTAGTTACTGGCCAGGATAGTATACACAAAATATTGTTTCTATGTTTAACCGTTGAATAACATTTGCATCAAACAGCTTAACATCAAACCCTATCCATTGAATATTCATTCAGTAAATGTTCATTTTTTTTCAATAGGGAAAGTACCAACACTACCAAGTGTACCAACACTCCCCTGTTTCACACATCACAGTATTTCAAACTGACACAGGTAAAGGTCTTCATCCCCCACACCTCTGAACATAGGGGACTTCACCCACCACACCCCTAACTATATATACCAACTCCAAGATCACACTACAGTAGGGAAAAGGGCAGACAGGGAGGTGTTGGCCAACTAGTTATTTATTTTCCATTCACTGAAATGAACATTTGCTGAATGAACGTTCGGTGGATAGGCTCCCATGTTTAGCTGTTCGATGCAAATGTTATCACTGGTCTGACATAGACCCTAAAATATCTTTTAAACTGCAGAGTCAGTGGAGGTAAGTAAAATTAATTCAAATGTATATTAACTATGCATAGTTTGATATCATATGAATCAGCCAGGTTTGTCTGCCAAACAAGCATCACAAGCAAAAATGCCGATTAGAGCTGATATATGTCAATGTATTTCATGATGAAATCTGCAGCCCGTTAATCATCTATGGCCTTCTCCCCTAGAATGATGTTACACAACAACATATCTGTCAGATATAGCAGGGCCACATGTAGGTAAGCAATGTCAAGGGTCAGATGAGGTATGTTTATCTGAAGAACATTGAAAAAAACAGGGGATACCAGCTGCATCTGTGAAAGGAAGCCCAGCCATTCCCCAACATGCTTTTCTCATAGTTCTGAATTCCCACACAGCCATAATCCTAATCAGGAATACTACTCAATGTGATAAGAAGACAGTTAACATGTCATTTGACCATACTGGATGATCCAGCAGTGCAGGGCTCATGGCAAGTGTGCTGATTCATTGGTAAAACGTTTCACATAAGACACCTCTATAAGATATCACATTGAGGTAATTCACCAGAGAAAGGCCTTAGAGTAAAGATTTGAGGAAAGCCTCCTTTATAGCTACTTTAGAGTAGCTATCCCTGTAAATCAGCCAATGGAACTCTTTACAGAGCATCTCATAGAACACCATAGTGGCAACTTCATTGAAAATATGTGGAAACCTATATAATGCCCCATGACATACAATGTTGCACAACACATGGAACATTTTAGGATGGCTTCAAACATTATCATCAGCCATTGTCTCTCCTAAAACCCAGTGAGAAACTTCTGTCCTTCACTGTATATGTGTTATGTACTACAGCTCAGTGGTGCAGCAATTGATGTTGTCGCCTCACAGCAAGAGGCTCTCCAGTTTGATTCTCAGCTGGGGTGCCTTCTGTGTGGAGTCTGCATGTCTTCCCTGTGTTTGTGTGACTTTCCTCCAGATGCTCTGGTTTCGTCCCATGTTACAAAGACATGCATCTGAAGGATTTCCCCCTGGGCCTTCACTGCAAATTGGTTCATTCCAAGTTGAACTTTCCCAGTAAACAAATGTTAAATAAAATAAATTGTGTTGTGTGTCCTTTGTCACCTGTTCAGATGATGATGGTTAGGTTATGGGACACTTTTCCTCTTGCACTGCTATGTGTTAATGTCTGGTGTACAACATGAAGATCCCTGGAGTGTACTGCTTAGACTAATGGTTTCAACACAGCAACTACCATATTGCACACTGCACACTGGATGCATCAGTGTGTTCTGTTTGTCTCTGCTGCTTCTTTATGTTATGATACATAGATCTTTACTAGGTGCTGTGTTGAGCTGTCAGACTATGCACACCTGGAAACCAAAGTTTCAGGCGTAAGAGAAACTGTGATCTCTATAGTACCAGAAAAGTTACTTTTTTTTTTTAATTAAACCTTACACTTGAACTAGTATGCAATCTTGATTCAGCTGTGTGTCTAGCTAATAATATTTTTACTTATTTGGTTGATTACTGTTTTGATTGTGAAAGAAGGGAAACAATAATTTCTCCAACCTTTACAGCTCTGGTGGCTTACTAGCACTAATTGTCCTGACTAGTTCTCTAGTTGTTGCACTAAGTTACGTGGTAATACGTTGAGTGGAGCAATACTTAGTTTCATTGAGTTGCTGAATGATGCACACATGGGTTCCAGACTTTAAAGAAAATGAGCACTGTTACAACATTAAAATTGCTATCAACTTGTTAGCAGTAATTTTCTTGACTGTCTGCCTGGTTGTTGTGCTGATTTATTTGGTATTGCATTGCATGGATTAATGCTAAATTTCATCGAGCTGCTAATTACAGTTCTATAAATCTGACCACGTTGACCTACATAACATAACAGCTAGTGAGTGCATGCCCCTCATCTACTACTTTGCATTGCTACTATACCTAAATCATGTCCACTATATAGTAGTATTTTCAAAGCATGTGACACCTATGCCTATAACATGTCATTTCTCACATTATTGTAAGCACATCATTAATATTGTATTCATAACATAAACATTGTTAAGTCTTTTTGCTTTGACTGATCTGAGAACTTTATAACTGATTATTTATTTATCTTTTTTGGGCAGCAAATATTGTGGAAGACATTAAACTATTTGTGCAGATAATTTTCTGGTTGTTTTTTCTTCATGATACCCAGACAACCTCGGCTGCATGCTTACATCTTATACTGCAGTTCTGGTTGTTTTTTCTTCATGATATCCACACAACCTTGGCTACATGGTTACATCTTACACTGTTGGATAAGTATCTATTGATTATTTAATTTACCTTTATTTTAACTTAGCCAATATGTTTCTCTGCAAATTATACTGACTTCCCAATCTCTTTATAGAAACCAGAGAAATGCAGTCTGTCTGTATCCCTGCTGTCAGCTGCCTCTTATCATTAGGTGTTGTGAGGCTGTGAAACAGTGTAAGAACTGGCATATCCTCACTGACAATGATTTATTCCTACTAGACAGAGATTTATGTATGAGATGTGTAATTACTTATTTAAACTGGAAACAAACCTCTAATATCTCTCATCTATCCGGGTTGTAAATCCTCACTACATACTCACACCTCCACACAACATAACCATGCCTCCACATCACACTCCTAGAAGCAAATCTGTTATACTGAGGTAATCCATAAATCACTTCCCACTCTGCTCCCCACCAACACACACACGGAAAATGTAATACAGGGCTCAACCATAACAGTATGATGTTATACAACCCACCAAACTCACTAATTTTTTGGCTCTAAAGCCGAGTGAGCATACTAATACACATGATAACATCTTTGCCATAGGTTACTGAATATTGTGTATGATTTAATGCTTTGAAATACTGATGATCCATCCACTAACCAGGTTGTGCAAAGAAGGGGCAGCATTCATCTGTTGCTCTCAGTGCCAGGATTTATAAAGTCACCAAGTTACTCAGATCTCTTAATTTCAAATATTTATGCAACTTAATTATTAAACACATGGGAATCAATGACATTTATTGATATAACTGAGCTGCCTCATATATATATATATATATATATATATATATATATATATATATATATATATATATATACATATATATACATATACATACACACACACATTATATATATATATATATATATATATATATATATATATATATCAGAAGCTGGACAACAGCTGTTCTTAAACAGTATCCTGGTATTACTGTGAATGCTGCCTCAAGACATGTAAAAAATAATTAAATTCAACAACTAGGCCAATAATGAATGTCATGAGGGGGTGTCAGTGTGTGTCAGCATGAAGGGAGATGGTGGACAGTCTGTCCCATTTTAAATAGAAGGCCTGCAACCCTCTGCTCATTGGTTCCAAATATTGTTCAATACATTCTCTGTCCTGACAGTGCCATTTTTTTAGACAGGATCAGTATCCTATGCCTTCCAAGCCAAGAAATTCAAGTCAAAACAATATCAATGTGGCACATCTCAGTATTAAAAAGCCTGGATAAGAAATTGTCTTCACTAGAAGCTCATGTGATTTTTGAAAGCAAGCACATTTGTATAGTTATTGAAATGTGTTTCCATCTCAATGCAGTTCCTTTCTACAAGGGTTTGATACCTACAAACTATTAAGATCCTCCACCAAGGGTAGCTGTGCCTTGAACTGAATTATTTTCACAAGATGGACACCATTTCATGTCCTATTGAAAAAGATGAGTGAGGCTCTATTTAAAAATGTTTTCTGTATAATATATGATATAGTGTATCCATATATGAATTATCTGCAGCGTTGGCAATATTGCTAATTAAATTAAATATTTGGTCAATTCATGACTTTTGTGAGGTGTGATTAATGAACCCCCCAAGTTAGAAATGAGTTTCTTTTTCTAAATATGTTTTATTTTATATAGCATTGTTAAACTGTACCTTTAAATTAAATTGTTTATAAGAATTTTGAGTGCAACCTTTCATAAGCTGAAAACAAAATATATTTTCATATCTAAACCATTTATTTTGAAGGATCATTCAATTTGATTTTAATGATGCTTATAATAATATGGTGAGTATCTTGCAGTCTGGTAATAAAATGTATTAAATTAGTTCAGTTTCCTAAATGAGCATGTGTTACCTCACTGAATCTGATGTATGATTTCTCATTGCTCCTAAATAAGTTAGAATAATAGCTAAAATTGTCATTTTATATAAATTACAATTGCATGGCTTTCACGTTATCCATAGACAATTTGTAATTTACAGCACTGATCTTTTGATGGGAGATTAGTCAATGCTAATGAAAATATGCAAAGTAAATGTAATTTACTCTACAACCAAATTTTTGAAACAACTAATGTGTTGTCAGGCTGACATGATGTGAGTTTGTGTTGTATTTGTGTGTGTGTTTGTTTCACTTCCCAGGATTGCATTCTCTCCACTCTGTGCAGTATGCCTTACATTATTTATTTTTTTGTCATCAATAAGTACTTCTTGGCATGTAGTATTTCACATTCACAGACACATAAATGCATGCACAAACACATGCAATCCCACTCATGCATGTACTCATGCATAAACATGCTCACACACACACACACACACACACACACACACACACACACACACACACACACACACACACACACACACACACAGTGAATTCCAGGAGTGGCTAACAGCCTTCCCCATGCCAACATCCCTTCTCAGCTTCAATGTATTAGCTGTTATCAATCATACCAGTCTGACACTACAAAGTTACTGAACATTCTTAAAATAAGTCTACTGTACCATATTAGTTTTATGGTAGCTACAGCAAAAAGTAATTTTACTTTTAAAATAAGCCTGCTGTACCATACTAGTTTTAAGAGAGATGTAGTAGTAAAAAATAGTTTTGCTTCAAACTATAGACATCAAGCATTGTATTTCATCAGTTTTGTTTAGATTGCCTTATACTCTTTAATAAACAATCAGCCTCAAGCTTTCATAGTTCAATAAAAAAAAACACTTTACTTAAAATTATGTGAAGCACACTGCTAGTTAAATACAGAGAAGCATGGGCACTAATGCTAAAGGAATCACTATGAGTCTGTCTGCTGAGAACCATGGCAGTTACCATGACTCCCATATATGGCACAACTCACAGCATTACCAGACTTTTTCTAAGGAGGATATCCCATAAAACTATTTACTGGGGGATGCATGGGATGCAGCATATGTGACCCAATGCTTTCAATACGACAGATAGTTGAGAAGATGCTAAAGATGAGGAAAGAGTCCAAATGGGCTTTTCTCGACTTGGAGAAATCATATGACAAGGACCCATGAACACTTATTTGGGAAGTACTGGTGTGGTTAACAGTGTCAGAAAAATTGGTGGAATTAATGCAGGCTATGTACAAGGACCTAACAACTGAAGAACGAACAGTGTTTGGTCTCACAGGGAGGTTCCTAGTGGGAGTGGGTATGCACCAGGGTTCAGCACTGAGTCCACTGTTGTTTGTACTGTTGAGGGACTAACTACATTAGCAAACAGATCAGAGGGGGCAGATCAATAAAGTTGCTATATACAGATGATGTGACATTACAGGCAGACCCTGAGCAAGAACTTCAGCAAAGGATATAGGAATGGAATGCAAAATTGAAGGCACATGGGATGAAATTAAGTACAGATAAGACAGTGGTAATGGCAGCAAACTGGGGAATCTGATGAAGCTGAAAACTGAGACAGTAGGGAAGACCAAGTATCTGGGAGGCATGTTTGAGGAGAAAGGAAGTCTGAAGAGGTCAAAGCTGGAATAAGAGGGGCCGCATCCAAATGGCATAGAATATCTAGTGTAGTGTATGACAGAAGAATGCCAACAAAGCTGAAAAGTAAGGTGTACAAAACAGTGGTGCAACCAGTACTACTGTATGCTACAGAAACCTGCGCAGTAAAGGCAGAGCAGATGAGAAAGCTAAAGGTGATGGAAATTAAGTGCATGAGAAAGGTACTAGGATGTGCATTGTCTGACAAATTAAAAAAATTAGGACATAAGTGTAGAAGCCAAAGTAGCTCCAATTACAGAAAAGATCAAAAAGAACAGATTATGGTGGTTTGGGCACGTGCAAGAAAGCAGAAGACAGTATGGTAAAGAAGATTTGGGACAGACAGAAATAGTGTAAGAGGAAGAAAGGGTGTCCAGCAAAGAGATGGATGGATTGTGTGAGTGAAGATCTGTGACTGTCATGCATGAGTGTTGAAGAAGGCAGGAGTGTGGCACTGAATTGAGAGAGATGGTGACAGTTAACATGGCACCCCGACTCCATGTAGAAAACAGGAAGGAGGGTTTTGATGATGATGGTGATGCTTGGGATGCACTCAAACTATGGCTGATGATGCCCATCTGAAATGCACACACTCCCACGCAGGAAACCTATAATGAAGCATATGTTCAAACAAGAAATATCATAGTGCATGTGTTTTGGCTGCCAAAGTCTTGGTTCCGGTGGCTAGATACATTAGGGAGTACCCTGCAGTAAGATCCCAGTACTTGTGCCAAAATTATGACTATCTGTGCTCTCCTACACAATATTAGCCTGAGACAACAGCTGCAACATGAACGCCTAGGAGAAGCATCCCACACTCCACTACCACTGGCAAAGTCACCGCAGCCACACCCCATGCAGGTGAGGATTCCGAGTGGGAGCCACCATCTGTTGTGGTTGTATGTAGATGTAGTCGTGCACAATATGCTCTTGTCCTGGTCAAGAGACAATTGATTGCACATATGCTGACCACCAAGTGGTGCAACTTTTATCCTAAAGACATACACAAAGAAAAAATTGATGCCAGACACTGCTCACCACCTTTACTTAACCATATAATGGCTTTGTACTGCTAATATCAAACAGAGTCAGCCCTGAATAACCATAGTTGTACCTGAAGTACTATCAAAATAACTGTTGAACCTGGAACAGGAAAATAAATTGGTAAGAGCATGAATGAATGGCAGATTCTTGCATACTGTTACTTGATAATGTACCCAAGTAGAATGTGTGTGAGTTGTCCAGCAATGACATCAGTATATTATGGGACTGACTTATGTCCATAAATTTCTGCCATTTATTAGCTAACATGCCTCATACATTGAAAATACACACAATAGAAAAAGCAGTCCAAAGTCTACTTATCCCGATATTCTCTCAAGTGGAGCAATAAGCCTCACTGATGTAGCAATTATTTCAAGATAGTAATCACAAAAGTAAAAAGGCTGTAAGAAATCAATACAAATTTCAATTTAGCATCACCAGTACATATACTAAGCACTCAGCTATGCACCCCGTGCATCAGAAAAAGTACATATGCATCCCTGAATCCAATAGATATGGCACAAGTAAAATCATTTGCACAAGGTGAGGTTAGGGGGGTGCAATGAGGCCAAGGCTGACACAAAAATATTGAGTGTTTGTGTGTGTGTGAGTAAGAAAGACAGATAGGCAGAAATATAGCTAATTATCAATTGGCCACTGAGACAGAATGAGCTGCAAGCCTCATGAATGCTTCTTGTACCTGTTATCTGTGTGTCTGTATGGACACTCAATGTGAAATGTGTGTGCGAGTGTCTGCTTGACACAGCCAAGCTCTTTGCTAGCTGTAAGTCCTGGCATGGCAATCGGGTGTGAACTATGCATGGTAGAGGTATCAGTTCATTGTCGTTGCCCCAGACTGCGAGAATTGGCTCTGACAGGAGTTGGACTGGTATGCCCATGCCCATGGTCAGATGTGTTGGTGCTATCTGAATGTGAGCAATGTCTGCAGGATGAGCTATTTCATGACTATGCCCAGATCCATGACTCTATGGCCTACCATGTCTGAGTGTGGACAACTCAACCACTCAACTACAGGAGTGGGAGCAGGCACAGCCACACTGACTAACAACAGATGATGTTGCAAACCTATGGCCACATGGATGCTGTCCCGCTCAGCAAATTTTCCATCACAGACATTGCCCATTCCATTGTCTCATTCAACCAATTCAGTGACTTGGCCACACAGCAGGGGCTGTCATGCACATCACCGTGTGCCACATCTAGAACCCTAAGCAAATCATCAGAAGCCCTAGTGGAATGTGAATGTGCCTCTAAGATGGCCCTAAACATACGTTGATTAGCACCTAATGACACACCAGGATCAGCTGGAGGGTGAACAACAAGCCTTCTCTGAGCATCCTTCCAACCCTCCTGTGTGACACCTCACCCACACTTTAGCTATTGACAGAGTCGGCCACCACTAAAGCTACAGTAACCACAATACTCTGATCAAGTCTGTCACCTTCAACCTGTCCACTATTTGGGGGCTCCGTGGAATGGGTGTGCAGCTGAAGGAAAATCCAGGGGATGTGTGAGTTACAACCTCAGTGTCATATTCAACCTCTGCACCCCCAGTCTGTGCCTCCATTTGGCTTCCATCATCATCAAAGAGTACGAATACTCCAACATCAGGTGGTAGGAGTCCTACACTTCCACTGTTAGGATCACAAGTGGTAATTAGTAACAGACACAGGAATGAAATTACTACTCCACTAAATATGAAACCAGTATAGATAATAAAAAAGTAACACTGTTCACACAGTCTCAGATGGTACAGCAATACAGACACTAATTACACCCTCCATACACAGATAATTATATATCAAATAATTCTTAGTAATAAGCAAATAAACATTTAACATTTGCTAACCATGTGCAGATGTCTGCACACTTTGCAGGGAAGATGGTTCTGGAAGAAATGAAGCAAGGAAAGGATGACAATTAAGCATCACAATGGGAATAACAGAGGGGGACAGTATATACACAATCAGTTATATGCCTTGTAAGAAATAGCAGAAACTGAAAACTGACTGTGACATCCACCCACCCCCATGTTTACTGAACAACTCTCTTGAATAACTCCATTACTTGTCAATAGGTACAGATACAAAAATGCATCACAGAAAGTAGTAGTCAATTTATACATTTTACTCTATAAGCAAATATAAATGTTGCCATATGTAAGCTTACCTGGATGCTGCTGCTGGGCCACACGCCCTCCCAGCCATTTAAGTACAGACATGAAGCACATGGTACACAGCCTTCACTGAGCTGTCTGGATCTTTGACAGTGGACATGAACTCCTCAGTTGTTGTCAGTAGTGGCTCAGTAGCATGTATGTATGCAGCACAAATGAACATGACTGTAATAAAATTATTGTTCTTCTATAGATTACTAGCAAATTAAGCACACACATCTTAACTGTAAAAGCAAGTGTACATGCTTTCTTCTGCAGCTCTTGGTAATTATATTAGGCAACTGTGATAGTGTATTTAGATTTGGTGGTTCAATTCCCACAAGTAACAAATACATTTGAATTAATTCCAGCAAAACTGGCTTTAATGCCATGTTGTTAACTTAATTTGTATTATCTTTAAAAGCATATATCCACTACCTGCTTATTACAGGGATTGCTTGTTACAGTTCACAATCCTATTTTGGATTTGGAAAGCTGTGTAGCTAATATAATAATGAAAGTATATTTATTGTAATAAAGAATTTGAATGTAAAATATAATAGTTGTGTATATATATATATATATATATATATATATATATATATATATATATATATATATATATATATATATATAAACATACCATTCTGATGCAATACTTCTGCCAGCAAACAAAATGATTTTCAGCAGAGGGAGGTAGATCAAAAACTGTGACTCAGCCTGTCAAACCTCTACCAGCTACTGCACCAATACTCAAGACATCTGGGATACAACCTGGCAGTACTGCCTCCACAGACTCTACATTACCCAGTCCCTCCACCTTAGGTGACACTGCCTCAGCTGCTTGGGCAGTGGGAGTATCGGCAGAGGTGGGGATTACATCACCCACTAGGGATGGTGTATGAGGTAATAAAATCTGGCATTGGTGACACTTTAGCCATCTGGAGATGTTGCTCCTTAGAAATCAAGAAAGGAACATTGATGACTGTTCTGAGATCAATGACTAGATTCTCACTGTTCCCATGCTTGGCAGGCATGTGCTTCCATTGTTCCCTACCTATCCCCAATCATGATGTCCCCCAGACTTTTGTGTCCATCACCGCCCCTGTGTCTGTCCTATTTGTCAACATCTGCTTCCTTACCTAACCTACCTACATGATCCTGACATTCCTATGTCCATTCAAGTGTCTCATACATAGCCTTCCATTTCTCATATGTCTCTTCTTGGCACACTTGATTTGGTCCAATTACCTATACAACATTATTGCATTATTGTAACTTATGTGTGTTGTGATGACAGTCCAAATTCATCCAATTTCCTCTCCATGTTAACATTACAGTGTTAGAAAAGTGGATAGCTGTGGCTCTTCCCTAATTCCTTCCTGCAAATTCCTTTATTGTTTTCCCTTTGTTCTTCCCCCTGCTTACCCCCCCCCCCCATTTCACCACTCCCATATCTACTCAATTTTCACACCTTTAATCTGATAAAAAATTAAAATCACACACTTCACACATGGCCAGAAATGGCTCCTAATAAAGCCTTTACTTTTTTCCTCTGAATTGCACAGAATTTGGCATTGAGCGCTGAGTGGTGGTGAATGGCTTTTCAAGTCCTGGGGCAAAACCTGGTGAGTTGTTGCCATTAGACATACTAGTCTGGTTATCTACATGCAATACTACTTAAACTCACTAAACTAAAGGAACACAGTATTAAAGCAGAGTAAAGGCACTACTTTGAAGCATTCACTCTGACAGTTCTTTAAACTGAATGGGAAAAAATGCACATTCCTATATCAAGTGTTGATATGACCAATTTGACCGAAGATTTTTTTTTTACAATAGTGTCAAGGGTTTGATTCCAGATGCTTCTGAAATAATTTTTAGTGTGATGTTACATGTGTATAATACATTTTATCACCAACATATTAACATTTGCCACAGTTATGATTTTTCATGGATATATTCTAATTACTGCCCAAAATGAGTACCTGAAGTGACATCCACCTCCACTGATATCACAAATTTAGTTAACCTTGTTCTAATTGTCATAAACCTGTTATCCCTCTGCTAAGCCTTCTCTACCTTTATGTCACTCACTTCATGCTACACAGCATATAATATTAATAATGACAGCAAACCAAAAAAATTACCATTAATGTGCCAATAAAAACACAGCTAGGTAAACATCTCTCCTTGTATTCATCCCATCACTCCAACCTCTGTCTACATGTGTATCTATTAGGTTGATGGATGGTGTCTGCAGACTAATGGGACTGTGCTGATGGATAATACAAATATGTTACCTTAAGTCAATAATTTATCAGTGCTCATGTACTGTGGAAAATTTTAAAATCATCTGTAGGATTCTGTTTTTGTCATGCTCAGGTGATAACTATCCTTACTGTGACAAAGCATACTACACACCCACTTTTCAAGCTATATGGCCATACACAATAGTTAGCATATCTGCTGAGGAAGAGTAATAATTTCAAAACACGTACCACCCCTTATCATTTCTAGAATTCTGTACACACAACTAAATCGTAATTTGCAGTGAGCCCTACAAAGCAGCTAACAGTTGTACAATTCTATATATGTAGGCATTAATGACAAATATTGTGGAAGACATGTAAGTTACTGTAGTTATTGTTTGTCACATTTGCAGTAATGATCACATTTACTTAGCTAATACCATTCTGACACTGTAAATAAAGTGAGTGATCTGGATTTGAACCCTGTCTTACCTGTCCTTTAATAAGGAGCTTAGTGTGCTTGTATGGTGCCACAGGCTTATTTTTTCCATTCAGTACTGTCCAGAGTGCTGACATCCATGCATTGCTGCTTAGCCTGTTTGGGCAAAGGGAAGGCAAAACAATAGACCTGTTACTATTTTTTCCATTTAGGCAGAGAACTGCAATTGCTCATCACTTAACTCCACGGTAATGGGGAAAGCAATGTTATAAAAGCTATGACACAACATTCCCAATATAAACTACAGTATGAACAGCATAGTATCTGCCAGCTATTTCTCCTATAACATATACTCCAAACTTAATTCTCAAGTTCAAGTTGCATTCATGAAATGGGAATATCTCATGTGCTGACACTTTTCACCATTCACACAAATGAGTTTCTCAGAGATGAGCTATATAAATAGGTGTTTGGCATATATTACTATGGTTACTGTCCATTTGTCCTCCATTTCATCAAAAGGCACTCGTAAACACAACAGAAGTGAAGGGAAGTGCTATTCACTGAAGACATGCTTACTCAGACTCATGTGTGCCCTGCAGCAATAGCAATGCACTTGCTAATGATGTCTGCATAATAAGTCTACTGTCCAGAGCACTAGAGAAATAAAGAGCACAACTGCATTGTTGCATTTGTTATGGGTGTATATACTGATATTGACATTGGACATCACTGATCAAAACACACTAAAAATTGTTAGAAAAATCTAGTACTGTGGGCATCAATTCATCAGAATATGAACACACATGCATCCTCACTTGCAGTACTGCTGTTTCTAAAGTGTGTGTGTGTGTGTGTGTGTGTGTGTGTGTGTGTGTGTGTGTGTGTGTGTGTGTGTGTATCTCACTACTGCAATATGCATTCATGACAGCTTATTTCACCTAGGTTACCAAGATGTCTTTAAGCGTATTTTTTTACATTGCCATCACAAAAGCATATCTGAAGTCCACCCTTTGTACCCACTTCTTATTATAGGATATGTTACCTGTAGTATTATGATGATGTCATCCTCTATAAAGACCACAATATCAATAATATCAGACTTATGAGATGGTGTGAATATTAAATATTGTGTTCTGCAACTGGACTAACTAATTAGGTAGGGGTTTGAATTGCACAACAGTCAATTTGTTTGTGTGTGTGTGTGTGTGTGTGTGTGTGTGTGTGTGTGTGTGTGTGTGTGTGTGTGTGTGTGAACAAAATTTTACAGTGGCACATGACTACACAGCAGTTTCATACAGCCCTCCCACCTTCTTCTTCTTACCATACACTGATATTGTCATCTACTGTAAAGGGTTCTCTGACAATTTAAAAGTAACACTTGCATTGTGGTTCTAGCATTAAGCACTGTGTCCCCTAGTTTGTGTAACTCGATAGGAAAGGTGTCTATTCTCACTGCAGTTAACATGCGTGGTTGTGCTTGTGTGAGAGTGTGAGTATGTATGTTCAGTTAACTCTGATTCTGGAGACCATTTTAGAATAATATGTAAAGCAGTCCTACCAACATCTTATTCTCACCATACACTGATGATGTCATCTGCTGTAAAGTGCTCTTTGACAATATAGAAGTCAGACTTGTGCCATGACACTAGCATGAAGTCTTGTCTTTTCTAGTTTGTGGAACTCTGTAAGCTTTCTAATCACACCTCAGGCAATGTGTATCTGTACATATGTTCAGTTAACTCTCATTCTGGAGTCCATTTTTGAGTAGCATCTGAGATACTCCTACCAACATCTTCCTCTCACCATATACTGACGATGTCATCTGCTATAAAGTCTACTCTGACAATATGAAAGTCAGATATGAGCTGTGGTGCTAGCTTGTGTAACTAGGTAGGTAGGGCTTCTTATCTCACCACAGTCAACTTATGTAAGTGTGTGTTCAGTTACATCTCATCTTGGAGACCATTTCTGAGCAGCATGTGAGACACTCCTACCAACAATTTCTCACTATGCATTGACTATGTCATGTCCTATAAAGTGTTATCTGACAATATAAATGCCATACGTCTGTTATGGTGCTAGCTTTAAGTACTGTTTTGTCTAGCATGGGTAATTGGGTAGGGGTTCTAATCTTACTGCAGTCAACATGTGTGTATGTGTATGTTCAGTAAATTCTCATACTGGAGATGATTTTTGAGCAGCAACTGCTACCAACATCTGTTGCTCACCATACACTGATGATGTCATCTGCTATAAAGTGTATTCCAACAATATGAAAGTCAGATTTGTGTTGTGCTAGCATTAAGTACTGTGTTCTCTTAGCAGGTAGGGGTTCTAATCTCATATCAGTTAACTTGTGTTTGAATGTTCTTTCAACTATTAGTCTGAAAACAATTTTAGAAAGACAGGTCAGACCACATCAATGTCAGTCACTCCTCCAAACATCTTCTTCTCCACATACAATAATGTTGTGATTCCCTATAAATTGCACTTTGAATATTATACCCAGATATTTATGGTGGCAGGAGCATTGACTACTGTGTTCTCTAGCTTGTGTTGCTAGAAAGTTGGGGTTCTAATCTCATAACAGAAAACTTGTCTATTTTCATTTAAATATGAGTGTGGAGACAATTCTATACCAAGATGTAACTCCACTTCTATAGTATGTCACACACTCCTCCCAACATCTTATTCTCAGCAAATGATAATGCTGTTATCCTCTATAAAATGCATTTTAACAGTGTTAATATCAGACATCTGTGGTGGTACTAGTGTTGTGTTTTATGAAATCCATCTTGTACATCTACACAGGAGTAATTTTCAAATCTGACCTCAGTCAACTGTTGTGTTTGTGGTTGATGGTATATTATGGTCAATATATGACTTTTTGAATCTCTATTCATTTGACTACCATTCAGGAGAAGCTTTATTTAGCAGTGTTGTCACAAATCTTTTTTTTTTTACATAAGTACAAAATCTTAAGAGGAATACACAGCTTTACACATAGATTGTTATGGATGGCAACACCAGTACTCAACCAGAGGCAATAGACAACCTGTTAGCTGACAGATTTGGATCAAACTGCATCCCCTGTCCCTATGGGCCATCACACAAAATATACATGCAACATTCTTCAGCATATTTTCTCAAGAAAGCAGCTCACCTTTGTAAACTCTAAGGCTAAAAACACAGCATCATTGTGCCATAACAACATCCCAAATTAAAACATGACCTAGCAGACAAGGTTGGATCTCTACTTAACCACAGCCTCCAGGCAGGTTATTTTCTGGCAGAATGGTGGGCAGCAAAAGTCATCTGTCTGAACAAGGGGGGACCATTACCCGACTGTGTAACCAGCCCATTGTTCATTTGTTAAGGCTAGATTATGTAGATAGTAATTGGAAGTTCAACCACCATGAGTCCACAGTAGTGGCAAATCCCTTCTATGTGGCACAACACGTAAGTATGGGAATGTCATTCAGATTAAAGGACTTTATAATTCCATTGTACTCAGCCTCATTACAACAATAATTGATAACAATGCACCCTTTTGCATGTAACTCACCTCACATCTACAACAGCTGGATCAACACCAAAGGTTTTGCACAAGGAAGATACAGGGTGCAAAAGACAAATCCTACATGGAAAGATTGAAACCCATATCTGAGCATTCTTTCCCCTGCAGACTATTACGGGCAATTTGTGTCTGGCCTAGAGAGCAGTCTCCTACCTGTCCCTGATGGAAATGGTACACATTGGTAAAGCAAACTGCGTGAGGGCCATCTGCTCCAAGGATGTTAACCTAGCCTGTGACACAATAAATCATGTTGGAGAGATAGAAGCATTTCTCAGACTCTACTCTTTCTCTGTAACAACTCTCCCATTCACACAAAACAAAGGCCTTTCCTGACCCTATTCAAGTGCAATCTACATTAATATTTGGTTCATGGTAATTGTACTCCTGGTGTTGTGGCCCTGACCATCATTAATAGAGAAAGTTGGTATTAGATGACTGAAAATAGGCTCATAACTGAGAACTTTGTTCACATAGCTATTTAACATTGTAAAACCTGTGTTAAATATTGCTAGGCTATGTCATCTTGGAACATTAGCTTAGTACTCTCCTGTGAACCTATGAACAAATGAAGTCCAATCGTATCCTAGGTACAGCTATAGTGTGACTGTACAGCATCACAGATGTAACAGTACATCACATCAGTATTCATAGGTTCATAGTTTAGTACTAAGCTAACTGCCCTTACGAGACATTTTAAGCCTAGCCAATTATCCCTTGTGAGACTCAAACCCTGCACCTTGTGTTTGTAAGGCAAACACCCTAGCCATATTGCCACTTGATAGTTTGCATGAACACATATGCACGCATGTCAGGATTTCATGCCAGTATAACATTTTCATTGACAGTGTCATGAGGACAATGATAGTGTGGTACATGTCTTGAGGTTTAACATGTGCTTATACAGTGTGCTGCATGCACTGTTTGGTATGTAATAAAAATATCTCAATCACAGCTTCTTCACACATTTATACTAGACTTAATACTGCTGTACTTTCTGTGCACATGGGCATAGTTGATGCATTGCCATCAGTCTCACATACTTCTGTATCATTCATTATAACACACCAGTTCTTAATTCAAAATCAATTACAGATGCTTTGGACAATATCTATTGCTATTACATGTACCAGATGCATGCAATACACAGCTGTATGTAGGGAATCTACTCATAATAGTGTGTTGTGTATAATTGCTGTTACCCTTATGGCTGATACATATGTCAGCCAGGGATGCTTTACTCAAGTATATTACATTTGCCACAGTGAACTTGCACACATCTTGTTGCCCATACAGAACTATTCTTTGGTATGCATACCTTTTAGGAATTGATAGTGCAGACTTCCCTTTAAGGTATTGTACAAGATGCATGTATGATGCATCTTTCTGTGTTGTACCAGTAAATACAGAGATCACTGACAACATTGATGGCATGGATTTGATCCTTTCCTGTGTGGCTTGTGGCTTATGTGTCATGTAAACCTCTCAAATGGCCATGATTGCACATGAATTCAACTCCAGGTTTAACACTGTCCCACTTAACCCCTCCAAAGACAAATAATTTTTGGAAAAGGGGTGGTGAATTCCCATTTAAAGTAATGGCAGTCATTATAGTTGTATATGTCTGTTCCTGCAGAACATGTATAATAACTTAAAATCACATATTCTGGCAATGTCACAGATTAATGTTGTTAATATTTTAAAATTGTTTCTTATTGTGCCTGCTTCTGTCAGCAGTTGTCCAAGAGAATATTGCTATGCATCCATGATTAGTTGTTAGGTATGCTGACATTTCGGTCATATTCAAGCATGTCATTTTTCAGATCTTCACAATATGCTTTCTCCAGTGAGTATGTTTGTGATGTTTATATCACAACCATTCATCTCCATTGACATGCAAGCTTGAGTGACAGTCACATATATGCTATCATGTGTGATGATATACATATACTCACAAAGGAGGTGTAAACAGCAGTAAGTACTGTGCTATCTACATATGCGCTTAATGTCATGCTACTAACTTGTCTTGGAAGTATGCAAACATTGACAAATCCTGTCTTAGGTACATTGTCATATTTTACATGCCTACTCTCCCTGTCTAGTGGATTTATGTTACATTCTGTTTTGCCCTTGCAGTTCATCCCACCATCTGTTATTTCAGTCTGGAGATACTTGTAGTGTACATTGCACTGAGTACACTTTTCTATAATGTGTTAATACTGCAGTTAATCCAGTATATTCACCTCTGGCAGTCAGTGTGGCTATCTGCACAATCACACATAGCAGGTTTGCCAAAAGGCAAACCTGCATGCATGTTCTTTATTCATTCTTGCTGCTCTGTATAGTTTCCTTGGTGGCGATGCTCTTCCTGTCCATGTAATGTCACTTATATTTATGTAAGCACCATATGTGGCATGCATATGTGATTAGCACTGTTACTCATCGCACAAACATGTAAACTCCATGTAATCTGCATGAGAAGCCTACACAGAGTTTAGTGAATCCCAAGGTTTGTCACTTCAGCCCCTACATGTAGGGAGGCAATTTTTTTGTTTAATTCATTTAGATTCAGAGAGGCAACTTCAACATATTTAAGAGTATTTTCAGTCATTTAGGCCTTGGATGATGAGGGGAGAGCCAGGCTTTTTGAATTTAGTAGTAGAGAAAGGTAGCTTGCCTACATTTGAAAATGATTCTTGTCAGGGATCTGTTGGTAGGAATGTGATTAATGTAGTTGATGTTAATTTTCCACAGCTAGTTAGTCATTCAAGCTTCACACGATATTGAGATACCACAAGAGAGGGATATGACTAAACCAAGTTTAATTTCATACAATTTTGCCACCCTTTATTGTGGTGTTGCAGTCACATCACACATTAATGAGTTAATGCAGGAAAAATATGTTGCGGGAATATGTTGAATTGTTTAATCTAAATGATTTAGATGGCGTATAACATAATAGATTCAGAGATGTTAGGTTCAAAAGACTTGATGGATGATTTGGCTGTGTTGGGCAGAAGACTAGCAAAGACCATGAAGGTTAAATCTTCTGATAATTTGGTATTAAGATTTATTTACTTCATGTCTTTAATCATCAAAAAAAAAAATCAGAACAAGCTCTGCCACTACTAAACAAATTTCTTGCTTTAGGGAAGCACATTTTGAGAAAGGTGGATTGTCATATCTGTAATGTGATGCAAAATATAGAAACTAAAGGCATAGGTACTGTAAATAACAATTTTAGGGCTAAGCCTCCTAGCAAAGATATGTCAAATGAAGACAATAATTTTACTGAACTTTTAAACACTGATTTTGTTTTTGACTGTGACATTAAATGAGCCAATGTGAACAGTAACAGGTCAGGTAAATGACCAAAACACGCTTGAGACCCGATTTATTTGCTGAGTAAAAAATTAGAACAAGTTAAAGACTTGCAACTTGATAATGCATATTTAAAAAAATGTTTAGAGCATAATGTTATACCAGTTGGTTTACGTTTTTTTTTTAAATTCCGATGTGTATTAATTGAACAGAAAATGTTATAAAAGATTGTGAAAGATTATTTAACAGCTTTGGATACAATTTTATGAAGCTAGTCATTAAGTTTAATGACGAGAAACTATGCCAGCTATTTGTGGAAACAGAAGAACTCAACAGCTCAATTAGAAAAGATTTGTTATTCCCTCAGTGGGAAATATTTTACAATAAACAACTTAAACAAGTAGAGACTAAGGCAGATAAAATATTTGTTAGGAAAAGCAAGAAACTTCTTCGAGATTTGGAACATTTTAAACCCAACCAAGTATATACATGGCTTAAAAAAAACAGAATAGATAGAAGTAAGGGCTATGACAATAGGCAAGCTGGCCAAAATATGGATAGTCAACACTCTAACAGAATAGATGGTAATATGAATTTTCACAGAGGCCCAAACCAGTACCAAAGAAACTATTGGCAAGAAAACCAGTATTGGGACAGGGGGGAAAGGATGAACAGAAATTGGCAAATGAAATTGTGGCTATTAATACTAGTAAACACACAAATGATATTGTGGCTATTAATGCTAGTAAACACATGGAACACAATGTGGTTAATGAAACTATTATTGAAAATGGAAAGATTTGCAGTGCAGGGAATTTTAGTGTTTATAGTTACACTTCAATGCCTATTGAATTCGAGTGTATTAAACTTTTTGCTAGAGGCATGAAGTTTATCTCTATACCTCAATTTGATATAGTAGACACATTAATTGAATTAAAATTATTTCTCAGGAAGCTTAATTTGGCCATTTTTTTCAAAGGTAACACTAAGGTACCTATTAATAACAAGCTAGTAAAAAAAGTACTTTTGTACCTCCCCCCCCACCCATCCTAGTGTTATCACTAATGAGAAAGTGGCTACTAGAGAAATTTACAAACTTCCAAGGAATGTTTCTGGACATACAATAAAATACAATTTGACTAAGGAAGAGAATAAAATACTTAAGTAAATGAAGACCAATTCTAACATTAGAATCATGAAGCCTGACAAAGATGGGGGGGTGGGGTAGTGATTTTTGACACCATGGAGTATGTGAATAAAATGTATGAGATACTACAAGAAACGGGAAATTATGAGAGTATATCTCTAAATAAAATTCATATAACATACAGAAGGATAGATCTATTCCTTGAGGAATATTTACTGGTTGGAAGAATTACTATGGAAGAGTATGGATATATGAAAGTCGATTTTCCCAAGCTGGCTAAATCACAGGAATACCCCAAATATATAAGGATATCAACAACCCCCCTTTCATACCAATAATTTTGGGTAGTCAGGCTAAAACATATTATATGGATAAAGCTATTGATATCTGGCTAAAACACATTTATGACAATGTCCATTGTGTACTTAAAGACTCCTGGGATTTCTTGAGACAGTTATCTAAGGAAGTATGGAAGGAAGATCTGATGCTTATAACTATGGATGTGATAAATCTATTTTCTAGCATCCCTAAACAGGAAGGTCTAGAAAGTTTTTACAACAGTATGCACAAACATGCTAAACGGAACAATGATAGACTTAATCTCATTTTAGAGTGTATCTCCATCATTTTAGACAATAATTGTATTTTCTGTGAGGGAGAACATTATAGGCAGACTATGGGAGTGGCTATGGGGCAGCTTGTGCCCCCATTTATACCAACCTAGTTGTGATGGATTGGGAAGACAATAAGTTTTTTAATAATCCATACTTTCAGTATGCTAGATTGTATTTTCGCTTTTTGAACAACATTTTAATATTATGGGATGGCCCCCATGCAAATATAGACTTTTTTATGAGCTATATTAACAGTACTAGCATATTTCTGAAATTTACACATAATGTTGAAGGAGAAAAATAGCATATTTAGATACACTTATTATTAAGACAACTACAGGCTTCAAATCTAGAATATTTAGGAAGCCTACTTTTAATAATAATTACTTAGAATATGAGAGTAATCATCAAAGGAAACTGTTTAGGAACATTTTCAAAGGACAATGTATAAGAGCTGCAAGGATGACCTCATGCTATGAAGATATGATTCAAGAAATAGAATACATGAGCCCTTATTTTTGGAGAAAGGGTACCCGCAAGGTTTAATTAAGGATGTGGCCAACTATGTAGTGAAGGAATGGAACAAGAAATATAAACCCTTATTGGGTGAAAGTGCTTCCCCACCGGTCCCTGAAATTATTGAAGCAAATAATATGCAATACAATAAGGCATGTATTATCAAATATGGTCCTTATGCTGAGAAGTTAAGCACCTAATAGGTAATTGTTGGAATATTCTGAAGGCTGATGAGGATATCAGCCATTTATTAGAGGACAAACCTACTTTTGTCTTTAAGATGGATAAGAATATTAAAAGTACCCTGGAAATGAGTAGTGGAAATGGTATTAGGAGTAACAAGATTGATCATACACAAAAATGTGGAAGTTGTAAATATTGTCATTACATTTTAGAGAAGGATACTATCATATTGGATAATGTAAACAGAAGTTAGGTTTAAAAGGGAAATTGTAACACTAGGCATGTTGTATACCTTGCAAAGTGTATGCTTTGTTCAGGATATTACATTGGAAAGACTGACAGATTTTTTTAACAACAGAATATATGACCACCAATATAGCATTAAAAAAAGGGATTCAAATAATGCATTATACATACACATAGAGAAAGAAGGGAATGACCATTTTTTTAGGTTCCCCATTCTGGAACAGGTTTTCGACAATCCAAGGGGTGGGAATATTAAAAGTGTGTTGGGGAGAAAGAGGTAAAGTGGAAGTTGTTTTTAGATGACACAACTCCCCCTGGATTAAATGATAGTATCCCCATCAAGCCTGTTCTGATATCACGTTGTTGACATGACTGTTACTAATTATTAATTATTATTTATTTCAATGGACTGTACTTACAAATGTTTTAAATAGTTGACATTTCTTTAAACAGTTTGACACTTTTCATTGGCTGCTATTATTGGTGCCAGTTTTTAGCGATATTTAAAGGGGTTGCATATAGTGTTTAAGTATTCTGACGACGTCAATGTGCGATGTTGATGGAAGCGCTAATTCATTTGTTTTAAATAAATTATTGTGAGACAGTCCTTGAATTTGATTTGTTCGTGGATCCCTGATACTCGAGTTTTATGTGTTTGGATTTTGGACTTTCTTTCTGGGTTGTTTCCTGACACACGCCCTTGTCTTAGTTTTATTGGTCGGGAGTATTATGGATTCCATGGAGGATTTTCCATCTATTGCTTCACCTGTTAAAAGTGAGGATATGTTGAAACTTCAATCCGAAGTTGCTATCCTCAGAAGTGAAGTTACTAGATTTATTGAACTATTTTCACAACAAAGCATGAGTAGCGAGGAGGCCGTGCCTTGTGAACCTCTCCGTCTGAATGGAAGTGACATCACTGCCAATTTACCTAATAGACAGGGTGAGATACGCCATACTCATGTTCCAGGGAATGCTTCTGCCTCTTATGGGATTGCCAACACTAGTAAAGGTTCCGAAAAGGAAATTATTCTTGATTTTTCACTAAATGACAATTCGGAGGAGGAGTATGTAGTTAGAGGTGCTAAATCGAAGAATGGTGGAAATTTGCGAACATATTCTACGGCTGCTAGCAGCAGAGGTACTGTAAATAACAATTTTAGGGCTAAGCCTATTAGCAAACATATGTCAAATGAAGACAATAATTTTACTGAACTTTTAAACACTGATTTTGTTTTTGACTGTGACATTAAACGAGCCAATGTGAACAGTAACAGGTCAGGTAATGACCAAAACACGTGAACTCTGAGAGACCTGATTTATTTGCTGAGTAAAAAATTAGAACAAGTTAAAGGCTTACAACTTAATAACACATATTTAAAAAAATGTTTAGAGCATAATGTTATACCAGTTGGTTTACAATTTTTTAAAATTCCGATGGGTATTAATTTAACAGAAAATGCTATGAAAGATTGTGAAAGATTATTTAACAGCTTTGGATATGATTTTATGAAGTTAGTGATTAAGTTTAATGACGCAAATCTATGACAGCTACTTGTGGAAATGGAAGAACTCAAAAGCTCAATTAGGAAAGTTTTGTTATTCCCTCAGTGGGAAATATTGTACAATAAACAACTTAAAAAGGTAGAGACTAAGGCAGATAAAATATTTGTTAGGAAAAGCAAAAAACTTCTTCGAGATTTGGAACATTTTAAACCCAACAAAGTATATACATGGTTTAAAAAAAAACAGAATAGATAGAAGTAAGGGCTATGACAACAGGGAAGCTGGTCAGTATATGGATAGTCAACACTCTAACAGATTAGATGGAGATATGAAGTTTCACAGTGGCCAAAACCAGTACCAAAGAAACTATTGGAAAGAAAACCAGTATTTGGACAGGGGGGAAAGAATGAACAGAAATTGATGAATGAAATTGTGGCTATTAATTCTAGTAAACACATGAATGATATTGTGGCTACTAATTATAGTAAATACACAGAATACAATGTGGTTAATGAAACTATTATTGAAAATGGAAAGATTTGCAGCATAGGAAATTTTAGTGTTTATAATTACACTTTGATGCCTATTGAATTCGAGCATATCAAACTTTTTGCTAGAAGCATGAAGTTTATCCTTACACCTCAATTTGATATAGTAGACACCTTAACTGAATTAAAATCATTTCCCAGGAAGCTTAATTTGTCCATTTTTTTCAAAGGTAACACTAAGGCACCTATTAATAACAAGCTAGTAAAAAAAGTACTTTTGTACCACCCTCCCCCCCCCATCCTAGTGTTATCACTTATGAGAAAGTGGTTACTAGACACATTTATAAACTTTCCAGGAATGATTCTGGACATAAAATGAAATACAATTTGACTAAGAAAGAGACTAAAATAATTAATATAACTAAGACCAATTCTAACATTAGAATCATGATGCCTGACAAAGGTGTGGGGGGGGTAGTGATTTTTGACACCATGGAGTATGTGAATAAAATGCATGAGATACTACAAGAAATGGATAATTATGAGATGATATCTCTAAATGAAAGTCATATAGCATACAGAAGGATAGATCTATTCCTTGAGGAATATTTACTGGATGGTATAATTACTATGGAAGAGTATGGATATATGAAAGTTGATTTTCCCAAGCTGGCTACAATCACAGGAATACCCAAAATACATAAGGATATCAACAACCCCTCTTTCATACCAATGATTTTGGGTAGTCAGGCTAAAACATATTAAATGGATAAAGCTATTGATATCTGGCTAAAACAGATTTATGACAATGTCCATTGTGTACTTAAAGACTCCTGGGATTTCTTGAGATGGTTATATAAGGAAGTATGGAAGGAAGATTTGATGCTTATAACTATTGATGTGATAAATCTATTTTCTAGCATCCCTAAACAGGAAGGTCTAGAAAGTTTTTACAACAGTATGCACAAACATGCTAAACTGAACAATGATAGACTTAATCTCATTTTAGAGTGTATGTCAATTATTCTAGACAATAATTTTATTTTCTATGAGGGAGAACATTATAGGCAGACTAGGGGAGTGGCTATGGCGGCAGCTTGTGCCCCCATTTATGCCAAACTAGTTGTGATGGATTGGGAAGATAATAAGTTATTTAATAATCCGTACTTTCAGTATGTTAGATTGTATTTTTGCTTTTTGGACGACATTTTTATATTATGGGATGGCCCCCATGCAAGTATAGACTCCTTTATGAGCTATTTTAACAGTACAAGCACATTTCTGAAATTTACATATAACGTTGAAGGAGAAAAATAGCATATTTAGATACCTACTTTTAATAATAATTACTTAGAATATGAGAGCAATTATCAAAGGAAAATGTTTAGGAACATTTTCAAAGGACAATGTGTAAGAGCTCAAGGATGACCTCATGCTATGAAGATATGATTCAGAAAATAGAATACATGAGCTCCTTATTTTTGGAGAAAGCGTACCCACAAGGTTTAATTAAGGATGTGGCCACCTATGTAGTGAAGGAATGCAACAAGAATTATAAACCTTATTGGGTGAAAGTGCATCCCCACAGGTCCCTGAAATTATTGAAGCAAATAATATGCAATACAACAGGGCATGTATTATCAAATATGGCCCTTATGCTGAGAAGATTAAGCACCTAATAGGTAATAGTTGGAACATTCTGAAGGCTGATGAGGATATCAGCCATTTATTAGAGGACAAACCTACTTTTGTCTTTAAGATGGATAAGAATATTAAAAGTACCCTGGAAATGAGTAGTGGAAATGGTATTAGGAGTAACAAGATTGGTCATACACAAAAATGTGGAAGTTGTAACTATTGTCATTAGATCTTAGAGAAGGACAGCATCATATTGGATAATGTAAACATAATGGAAGTTAGGTTTTAAAGGGGGAATTATAACACTAGGCATATAGCATTAGAAAAAAGGATTCAAATAATGTATTATACAGGCACATATTGAAAGAAGGGAATAACCATTTTTTTAGGTTCGCCATTCTGTAATAGGTTTTTGACAAGCCAAAGGGTGGGAATATTAAAAGTGTGTTGGGGGAGAAAGAGGTAAAGTGGCAGCTGTTTTTAGATGCCACAACTCCCCCTGGATTAAATGATAGTATCCCCATCAAGCCTGCTCTGATATCACATTGTTGACATGGCTGTTAGTAATTATTAATTATTATTTATTTCAATGTTCAATGGACTGTATTTACAAATGTTTCAAATAGTTGATGTTTCTTTAAACAGTTTGACATTTTTCTTTGGCTGCTATTATTAGCGACAATTTTTAGAGATATTTTAAGGGGTTGCATATAGTGTTTAAGTATTCTGATGAAGTCAACGTGCGATGTTGATGAAAGTGCTAAATCATTTGTTTTAAATAAATTATTGTGAGACAATCCTAATCCTTGAATTTGGATTGTTCATGGATCCCTGATACTTGAATTTTGTGTGTTTGGATTTTGGACTTTCTTTCTGGGTTGTTTCCTTTTTTTTTAAAACAAGTTTATTGTTTTAACATACAAGAGAAATATCATAACAATTTTATACAAGTAATTAAAATAGATATGATTATAACATTCAACAAAACAACCAAAGTATTTACAAAGACATCCGCTACAATCAGATCAATTAATTAAACTAAAATACCATGCTATTGAAGTTAAGATTTTTTTAACAGGTTTTGTAAATTATCCCGTAGAATATAATAAGATGTTTTTCTAGTTGTTCTTGACCTTATTGTGTTTATTTCCATATGGCACACTATATTCATAACATTTTTAAATTCATTGAACGAAGGAGGCGTATCTGAAATCCAATTTCTGGTTATTATTTTCCTAGCCACTGCTAGGATAGACCATAACAAGGGAAGCTTAATATTTTTAACACTTTGAGGTACAGGTGTGTTGAATAATATAAGAGATTTAGAAATAATGAAACTATCTGTAAAAAGAGCCTGCAAAAAATCATTAATTGACTTCCAATATTCTTTCAATTTTATACAGTCATAAAACATATGAGCCCAGTCAGCATTAATTTCTACATTACATCTTTTACATAGATTATCTTTATTATTTATTTTATTCATCATCAAAGGTGTATAAAAAGATCTATGTAAAAATTTCCATGTAAAAAGTCTCCAGACAATGGAAGACGTAGTTTTGTAGGCAGATTCCAATATATATTGTTTATCTTGTTGATTTGGTGGGTCCTCATTAATGGAAGTGAAATAATTCCAGTAGGTATCTACACTGTAAAAAGTTTCTTGTCTGATAATTTTATGTATGTATGAAAGCTTTCCTTTATCAGAAACTTTATGTTGTAAATTTAATATCAAGTAATCAATCCGTGTTGGAATAGATTCTTTAACTGTTATAGACATTAGATCTATTTTATCAATGAGATGTTGTCTAAAGGTCTGAACCTCTAACCAGCAAGTTTCTCTTAGATCAAATTCTTGTTTTAAGAAATCTAGATTTTTAACTTTATTATCAGATATCAACTGATACCAGTACTTTAGATCATTATCTATAGCTAAATGGGTTCCTTCAGAAGTAGATGACAAAAGCATACCCGAGTATACATTATAGGGAATATAATAAAATTCCATTCCCTATATTTAGGATGCATGAATATAAAGTTACGATAGCTAATAATAATGTTTAATGGGTAACTAACTATATGTTTAGGTGTAAAAGGTGAAGTACAAAATTCCTTTAGTAACCATAACATGGAGTTATTTACAATCATATTTTTATGTGTTAAGGAGATTTTCATGAAGTGCATACTAATTAGCTCCCAGTAATCTTTCCATTTTGCAACATATGACTGATCTATTAATAAAGTAATAACTTTTACAATAGAAGAGATAGTATATAAATTAAAGTCTGGAAAAGAAATACCCCCTTGAGACCAGCTATTAGTATGTTTCTTTAATGCAATCCTTGGTCTATTATGTGCCCATAGGAAATTTAACATTAGTGTATTCAGTTTTTTGATAATTATTTTTGTAGGTGGAAGTATTATTGATTGTATTAAGTATAAAATCTTGGGGAATATTATCATTTTAATAATTGTAAGTCTCTCTTCCATAGTAAAAAACATATTATTCCAGGCATTAAAAAGATTTTGTATATTAAGAAAACAGGTATTATAATTATTATATATAATAGATTTAATATCTTTAGATAATATTATACCTAAATAAGTTATCTGACCTGAATTGGGTACATATTTAGTAAAATCACTAATGAGAATATTTTTCGTGTAAATATAGGAAGTATATTAGTTTTTCTTCAATGAATATTAAACCAGAAATACTTTTAAAATTCATCATTTTATCAAATAGAGACTGCATAGAAGAATTAGATCCTGCTGATGTAATTAGAACATCATCTGCAAAAAGTTGAATTTTAGATGTTGTATTTTCATCTATTTCAAAACCCTCTATGTCAGTACTGTTTCTGATCAAATTAGCTCAAGGCTCCATTATTAAAGTGAATAATAGTGGAGAGAGTGGACACCCTTGTTTTGTACCTTTAAAAATGGGTATTTTTTGTGAGACATATGTTCCTACCTTAATATAAGCCAATGTTCCTTTGCATAAATGCTCAATTAGATTTACAAATGCATCTGAGAAGTTTGTGCACTTCAGTAAGGTAAACAGACAGTCCCAACTTACTGAATCAAATGCTGAACTTATATCAAGACTAATAAGTGTTAAATCTTTCTTTTTCCTATTTGCAAAATCAATTAATGTTAGAGTTCTCCTTATATTATCAAAAGTATTTCTATTTACAATGAAGCCTGTCTGATCTATATCTATAATGCCAGGGATGATTGTCTTTAATCTATCAGCAAAAATACTCATAAACATTTTATAATCAACATTAAGTAATGAGATGGGTCGATATGAAGTACATCTAGTTGGATCTTTATAGGTTTTAAAATTGGCGAAATAAATGCATATTGCCAAGATGGGGGGGTTATTAGCTCATTTTGGGCCAAAATAAAAACCTTATGTATTAATGAATATGTACTTTTAGAAAGGATTTTATATATCTCTGGTATAATACCATCATTACCCAGTGCTTTGTTTGATTTAAGCTTGTTTATTTGTGTAACAACCTCTGTATATGAAATACTTTTGTCCAATAGTTTAATCTGTTGTTTATTAAGCTTTTTATTCATGTTTGTGGTTATAAACTCCTTTATTTTATCTTTAGGTTCCATGTTAATGTTATTATGATTAATTTTGTGAAAGTGATTTCTAAATCATCTAGTATTTCTGGTAGACTAGAAACATTCTTCTTTTTCCTTAGAGAAAAGATTTCTTTGATATGATTTTGTTTATTCAACCTTTTTGTTTTATTTTTAAGTCTATGTAAGTATTTGGGGCTTATTGAGTAAGACAAAAACTTGTATTTCTCTAGAGTTATTTTAACTTTATGAGTTAAAATTTCTTTGTATTTCTCATTTAGTTTGTTTATTTCTTCAATGACTTTCTTATCCATAATATTTTCTTTATTATTATGTTTATGAGTCTAATTTACTTTGACTATCTAACAATTCCTTATCCCAAGATTTCCTTTTATTATTATACCATCTGATACTTTGTCCATATAGATATGATTTTAAGGCATCCCAAACATAGACAATGGAGACTTCAGGAGTATTATTTATGTCTAGAAAATGTTGTACTTCTGAAAGTATATATTCTTTATAGTCTTTTAGTTGAGTTAAGTATGCTGGTATCCTTTTGATCTGAACATTGTGAGTATTTTTATCATGAACTCAAAACAATTGAATTATGATCAGATATAGGACATGAAATGATTTTGGAATTAATTAAATCTGTTACCATCTGGTTAGAAATAAAGACCCTATCTATTTTTGAATAAGTTTTGTATCTGTTAGAAAAAAGGTGTATGGTAATGATTTTGAATCTATCTGATTATTAATATCATTTAAATGATAAGAATTAGCAAAATCATTCAAATGTTTTGCATTAGATGTAATTTTCCTTTTTCCTATAGAGGTAGTGTCACTTTCATGTAGTATACAATTAAAGTCACCAGCTAAAATAATATCTCCTATAGAGAATGATATGATCTTATCAAGATGGTGTTTCACTGTATTAATACCAATTCCAGGTATCCAATATACATTAATTAATGTATAAGTCTTCCCATTAATTTGTATTGTAACCATACAAAACATTCCTTTGTCATCCTGATAAGACTTAATAGTTTTAGGAATGGGCATACTTTTATTCCATAAAATAGCCACTCCTCTTTTTTTCTGAGTGTGCTCTGAACTAACCAATACTGTATATTTGTTTGTGGCTAGTTTATCAATATCTTTTTTCAATAGATGAGTTTCTTGAAGGAAGACTAAGTTGGCCTTATGTAAATTAATGTATCTTATTTGGCTTGCCCTTTTACACGGATTATTCAATCCATTAATGTTTAAAGAAATTCCTTTTAGAGATGTCATTTGGCATTTTTAAAACATAAGAATCTTATGATCAAAATAACAATTAACAAAATAAGTAATGTTACATCTCCTTCTTTAGGTGTACTTTTAAATATAGCTGTATTTATTGAATCTCTTATGGGATTTTGTATAAGATTCAATTTTGTTTGTAGTGACAATGAGTTTACAAAATGTATTGTGGATGTCAGAACTATTTCTGGGTTGTTTCCTGACACATGCCCGTGTCTTAGTTTTATTGGTCAGGAGTATTATGAATTTCATGGAGGATTTTCCATCTATTGCTTCACCTGTTAAATGTGAGGATATGTTGAAACTTCAATCTGAAGTTGCTATCCTCTGAAGTGAAGTTACTAGATTAATTGACCTATTTTCACAATGAGGCATGAGTAGCAAGGATGCCGTGCCTTGTGAACCTCTCTCTCTGAATGAAAGTGACATCACTGACGATTTACCTAATAGACAGGGTGAGATACGCCATACTCATGTTCCAGGGACTGCTTCTGCCTCTTATGGGATTGCCAACACTAGTGAAGGTTCTGAAAAGGAAATTATTCTTGATTTTTAACTACATGACAATTCGGAGGAGGGGTATGTTCTTAAAGGTGCTAAACCAAAGAACCCCGGAAATTTGCGAACATATTCTACTGCCGCTAAAGGCAGAGGTATGTAAATAACAATTTTTGGACTAAGCTTCTTAGCAAAGATATGTCGAATGAAGACAATAATTTTACTGAACTTTTAAACACTGATTTTGTTTTTGACTGTGACATTAAACGAGCCAATGTGAGCAGTAGCAGGTCAGGTAATGACAAAAACAAGCGAACTTTGAGAGACCTGATTTATTTGCTGAGTAAAAAATTAGAACAACTTAAAGGCTTGCAACTTAATAACGCATATTTAATAAAATGTTTAGAGCATAATGTTATACCAGTTGGTTTACATTTTTTTTAAATTCTGATGGGTATTAATTTAACAGAAAATGTTATCAAAGATTGTGAAAGATTATTTAACAGCTTTGGATACGATTTTATGAAGTTAGTCATTAAGTTTAATGACGCGAAAGTATGCCAGCTAGTTGTGGAAACGGAAGAACTCAACAGCTCAATTAGGAAAGTTTTGTTATTCCCTCAGTGGGAAATATTGTACAATAAACAACTTAAACAAGTAGAGACTAAGCCAGATAAAATATTTGTTAGGTTAAAGCAATAAAATTATTTGAGATTTGGAACATTTTCAACCCAACAAAGTATATACATGGTTTAAAAAAAAACAGAATAGATAGAAGTAAGGGCTATGACAATAGGCAAGCTGGCAAATATATGGATAGTCAAACAGATTAGATGGTGATATGAATTTTCACAGAGGCCCAAACCAGTACCAAAGAAACTATTGGAAAGAAAACCAGTATTGCGATGGGTGGGGGGGGGGGGGTGAACAGAAATTGGTGAATGAAATTGTGGCTATTAATGCTAGTTATCGCATGAATGATATTGTGGCTATTAATTATAGTAAACACACAGAATACAATGTGGTTAATTAAACTATTATTGAAAATGGAAAGATTTGCAGCATAGGGAATTTTAGTGTTTATAATTACACTTCGATACCTATTGAATTCGAGCATATCAAACTTTTTGCTAGAGGCATGAAGTTTATCCCTACACCTCAAATTGATATAGTAGACACCTTAATTGATTTACAATTATTTCTCAGGAAGCTTAATTTGTCCATTTTTTTTTCAAAGGGAACACTGAGGCACCTACTAATAATAAGATAGTGTTATCACGTATGAGAAAACAGTTACTAGAGAAATTTACAAACTTTCCAGGAATGATTCTGGACATAAAATAAAATACAATTTGACTAAGGAAGAGAATAAAATACTTAAGGAAATTAAGACCAATTCTAACATTAGAATCATGAAGCCTGACAAAGGTGTGTGTGTGTGTGGGGGGGGGATTTTTGACACCATGGAGTATGTGAATAAAATGTATGAGATACTACAAGAAAAAGGATAATTATGAAAGTATATCTCTAAATGAAATTCCTATAGCATACAGAAGGATAGATCTATTCCTTGAGGAATATTTACTGTATGGTAGAATTATTATGGAAGAGTATGGATATATGAAACTTGATTTTCCCAAGCTGGCTGCAATCACAGGAATACCCAAAATACATAAGGATATCAACAACCCCCCTTTCATACCAATAATTTCGGGTAGTCAGGCTAAACCATATTATATGGATAAAGCTATTGATATCTGGCTAAAGCACATTTATGACAATGGCCATTATGTACGTAAAGATGATTTCTTGAGACGGTTATCTAAGGAAGTTTGGAAGGAAGATCTGATGCTTATAACTATTGATGTGATAAATCTATTTTCTAGCATGCCTAAGCAGGAAGGTCTAGAAAGTGTTTACAACAGTATGCACAAACATGCTAAACTGAACAATGATAGACTTAACTCATTTTAGAGTGTATGTCCATCATTTTAGACAATAATTTTATTTGTATGAGGGAGAACATTATAGGCAGACTAGGGGAGTGGCTATGGGGGCAGCTTTTTCCCCCATTTACGCCAACCTAGTTGTGATGGATTGGGAAGACAATAAGTTATTTAATAATCCATACTTTCAGTATGTTAGATTGTATTTTTGCTTTTTGGATGACATTTTTATATTATGGGATGACCCCCATGCAACTATAGACTCCTTTATGAGCTATATTAACAGTACTAGCACATTTCTGAAATTTACACATAACCTTGATGGAGAAAAAATAGCATATTTGGATTCATTTATTATTAAGACAACTGTAGGCTTCAAATCCAGAATATTTAGGAAGCCTACTTTTAGTGATAATTATTTAGAATATGAGAGTAATCATCCGAGGAAAATATTTAGGAACATTTTCAAAGGACAATGTATAAGAGCTGCAAGGATGACCTTATGCTATGAAGATATGATTCAGGAAATAGAATACATGGGCTCCTTATTTTTGGAGAAAGGGTACCCGCAAGGTTTAATTAGGGATGTGGCCATCTATGTAGTGAAGGAATGGAACAAGAAATATAAACCCTTATTGGGTGAAAGTGCTTCCCCACAGGTCCCTGAAATTATTGAAGCAAATAATATGCAATACACCAGGGCATGTATTTTCAAATATGGCCCTTATGCTAAGAAGGTTATGCACCTACTAGATAATAGTCGGAAAATTCTGAAGGCTGATGAGGATATCAGCCATTTATTAGAGGACAAACCTACTTTTGTCTTTAAGATGGATAGGAATCTTAAAAGTATCCTGGAAATGAGTAGTGGAAATGGTATTAAGAGTAACAAGATTCGTCATACACAAAAATGTGAAAGCTGTAACTGTTGTCATTACATCTTAGAGAAGGATAGCATCATATTGGATAATGTAAACAGAACGGAAGTTAGGTTTAAAAGGGGAAATTGTAACACTAGGCATGTGGTATACCTTGCAAAATGTATGCTTTGTTCAGGATATTACATTGGAAAGTCTGACAGATTTTTTAAGAAAAGAATATATGACCACCAATATAGCATTATAAAAAAGGATTCAAATAATGCATTATACAGACACATAGAGAAAGAAGGGAATGACCATTTTTTTAGGTTTGCCATTCTGGAACAGGTTTTTGACAATCCAAAGGGTGGGAATATTAAAAGTGTGTTGGGGGAGAAAGAGGTAAAGTGGCAGCTGTTTTTAGATGCCACAACTCCCCCTGGATTAAATAATAGTATCCCAATCAAGCCTGCTCTGATATCACGTTGTTGACATGACTGTTACTAATTATATAAATTATTATTTATTTCAATGGTCAATGGACTGTATTTACAAATGTTTTAAATAGTTGATGTTTCTTTAAACATTTTGACACTTTTCATTGGCTGCTATTATTGGCGCCAATTTTTAGACTTATTTAAAGGGGTTGCATATAGTGTTTAAGTATTCAGATGAAGTCAACGTGCGATGTTGAAATCACTAAATTATTTGTTTTAAATAAATTATTGTGAGACAATCATTGGATTTGATTTGTTCATGGATCCCTGATACTCGAATTTTGTGTGTTTGGATTTTGCACTTTCTTTCTGGGTTGTTTCCTGACACATGCCCTTGTCTTAGTTTTATTGGTCGGGAGTATTATGGATTCCATGGAGGATTTTCCATCTATTGCTTCACCTGTTATACATGAGGAGATGTTGAAACTTCACTCTCAAGTTGCTATCCTCAGAAGTGAAGTTACTAGATGAATTGAACTATTTTCACAACGAGGCATGAGTAGCAAGGATGCCGTGCCTTGTGAACCTCTCCGTCTGAATGGAAGTGACATCACTGATAATTTACCTAATAGACAGGGTGAGATACACCATACTCATATTCCATGGACTGCTTCTGCCTCTTCTGGGATTTCCAACGCTAGTAAAGGTTCTGAAAAAGAAATTATTCTTGATTTTTCACTGCATGACAATTCAGAGGAGGAGTATGTACTTAGAGGTGCTAAACCGAAGAACCTCGGAAATTTGGGAACATATTCTACTGCCCACTAGCAGCAGAGGTACTGTAAATAACAATTTTAGGGCTAAGCCTCCTAGAATGATATGTTGAATGAAGGCAATAATTTTACTGAACTTTTAAACACTGGTTTAGTTTTTGACTGTGACATTAAATGAGCCAATGTGAACAATAACAGGTCAGGTAATGATCAAAACATGCAAACTCTGAGAGACCTGATTTATTTGCTGAGTAAAAAAATTAGAACAAGTTAAAGGCTTGCAACTTATTAACGTATATTTAAAAAAATGTTTAGAGCATAATGTTATACCAGCTGGTTTACATTTTTTTTTTAAATTCCGATGGGTACTAATTTAACAGAAAATGTTATCAAAGATTGTGAAAGATTATTTAACAGCTTTGGGTATGATTTTATGAAGTTAGTCATTAAGTTTAATGATGCAAAACTATATCAGCTACTTGTGGAAACGGAAGAACTCAACAGCTCAATTAGGAAGGATTTGTTATTCCCTTAGTGGGAAATATTGTAAAATAAACAATTTAAACAAGTAGAGACTAAGGCAGATCAAATATTTGTTAGGAAAAGCAAGAAACTTCTTTGAGATTTGGAACATTTTAAACCCAACAAAGTATATACATGGTTTAAAAAAAAACAGAATAGATAGAAGTAAGGGCTATGACAACAGGCAAGCTGGCCAATATATGGATAGTCAACACTCTAACAGATTAGATGGTGATATGAATTTTCACAGTGGCCCAAACCAGTACCAAAGAAACTATTGGAAGGAAAACCAGCATTGGGACAGGAGGGAAAGGATGAACAGAAATTGATGAATGAAATTGTGGCTATTAATACTAGTAAACACATGAATGATATTGTGGCTATTATTTATAGTAAACACACAGAATACAATGTGGTTAATTAAACTATTATTGAAAATGGAAAGATTTGCAGCATAGGAAATTTTAGTGTTTATAATTACACTTTGATGCCTATTCAATTCGAGCATATCAAACTTTTTGCTAGAAGTATGAAGTTTATCCTTACACCTCATTTTGATATAGTAGACAACTTAATTGAATTAAAATTATTTCTCAGGAAGTTTAATTTGTCCATTTTTTTCAAAGGCAACACTAAGGCACCTATTAATAACAAGCTAGTAAAAAAAGTACTTTTGTACCCCCCCCCCCCATCCTAGTGTTATCATTTATGAGAAAGTGTTTACTAGAGAAATTTACAGGAATGATTCTAGACATAAAATAAAATACAATTTGACTAAGAAAGAGAATAAAATACTTAAGGAAATTAAGACCAATTCTAACATTAGAATCATGAAGCCTGACAAAGTTGGGGGGGTAGTGATTTTTGACACCATGGAGTATGTGAATAAAATGTATGAGATACTACAAGAAACGGGTAATTATAAGAGTATATCTCTAAATGAAATTCATATAGCATACAGAAGGATAGATCTATTCCTTGAGGAATATTTACTGGATGGTAGAATTACTATGGAAGATTATGGATATATAAAAGTGATTTTCTCAAGCTGGCTACAATCACAGGAATACCCGAAATACATAAGGATATCAACAACCCCCATTTCATACCAATAATTTGGGGTAGTCAGGCTAAAACATATTAAATGGATAAAGCTATTGATATCTGGCTAAAACACATTTATGACAATGCCCATTGTGTACTTAAGGAATCCTGGGATTTCTTGAGATGGTTATCTAAGGAAGTATGGAGGGAAGATCTCATGCTTTTAACTATTGATGTGATAAATTTATTTTCTAGCATCCCTAAACAGGAAGGTCTAGAAAGTTTTTACAACAGTATGCACAAACATGCTAAACTGAACACTGATAGACTTAACTCATTTTAGAGTGTATGTCCATCATTTTAGACAATAATTTTATTTTCTATGAGGGAGAACATTATAGGCAGACTAGGGGAGTGGCTATGGGGGCAGCTTTTGTCCCCATTTATGCCAACCTAGTTGTGATGGATTGGGAAGACAATAAGTTATTTAATAAACCATACTTTCAGTATGTTAGATTGTATTTTCGCTTTTTGGACGACATTTTTATATTATGGGATGACCCCCATGCAAGTATAGACTCCTTTATGAGCTATATTAACAGTACTAGCACATTTCTGAAATTTACACATAACCTTGAAGGAGAAAAAAATAGCATATCTGGATTCATTTATTATTAAGACAAATGCAGGCTTCAAATCTAGAATATTTAGGAAGCCTACTTTTAGTAATAATTATTTAGAATATGAGAGTAATCATCCGAGAAAAATGTTTAGGCACATTTTCAAAGGACACTGTATAAGAGCTGCAAGGATGACCTCATGCTATGAAGATATGATTCAGGAAATAAAATACATGAGCTCCTTATTTTTGGAGAAAGGGTACCCGCAAGGTTTAATTAGGGATGTGGCCATCTATGTAGTGAAGGAATGGAACAAGAAATATAAACCCTTATTGGGTGAAAGTGCTTCCCCACAGGTCCCTGAAATTATTGAATCAAATAATATGCAATACAACAGGGCATGTATTTTCAAATATGGCCCTTATGCTAAGAAGGTTATGCACCTAATAGATAATAGTCGGAACATTCTGAATGCTGATAAGGATATCAGCCATTTATTAGAGGACAAACCTACTTTTGTCTTTAAGATGGATAGGAATCTTAAAAGTACCCTGGAAATGAGTAGTGGAAATGGTATTAAGAGTAACAAGATTCGTCATACACAAAAATGTGAAAGCTGTAACTATTGTCATTACATCTTAGAGAAGGATAGCATCATATTGGATAATGTAAACAGAATGGAAGTTAGGTTTAAAAGGGGAAATTGTAACACTAGGCATTCGGTATACCTTGCAAAGTGTATGCTTTGTTCAGGATATTACATTGGAAAGACTGACAGATTTTTTAAGAACAGAATATATGACCACTAATATAGCATTAGAAAAAAGGATTCAAATAATGCATTATACAGACGTATAGAGAAAGAAGGGAATGACCATTTTTTAGGTTCGCCATTCTGGAACATGTTTTTGACAATCCAAGGGGTGGCTATATTAAAAGTGTGTTGGGGGAGAAAGAGGTAAAATGGCAGCTGTTTTTAGGTGCCACAACTCCCCCTGGATTAAATGATAGTATCCCCATCAAGCCTGTTCTGAAATAATGTTGTTGACATGACTGTTACTAATTATTAATTATTATTTATTTCCATGGCCAATGGACTGTATTTACAAATATTTGAAATAGTTGATGTTTCTTTAAACAGTTTGACACTTTTCATTGGCTGGAATTATTGGCACCAATTTTTAGAGATATTTAAAGGGGTTGCATATAGTGTTTATGTATTCTGATGAAGCCAACGTGCGGTGTTGATGAAAGTGATAAATCATTTGTTTTAAATAAATTTTTGTGAGACAACCCTTGAATTTGATTTGTTCGTGGATCCCTGATACTCAAATTTTGTGTGTTTGGATTTTGGACTTTCTTTCTTACAGCAGTCTTCTCTGTATGATGCATTATGGGTTATATGACATTTCAGTGATGCCTGGGTGGAAAAAAATTATATTGAATTTACTTTTCAACTTCTTCCCATCTGCCCACAAGACTGGCAGTTATTGGAGATGCAGCTTAAGTGCAAGTATTATGTTGACTTAGCTAGGTCGATGGGTTTTTCAGTGGCTGTCACCACATTTTAGTACTTCTGCTATGTCTTCAAGTGGTGTTAGGAACAGAAGTCCCAAACACAGTCTACAGTACATTACGTTGAAGATTTTATTATTGTAGGTAAAGGAGCATTCCAGAGAGGGTCTCCATTTTTTTCCCAAGACCTGTGCAAACAGTTTGATGTGCCTTTAGGCCATAGTAATATGGTAGGCCCCTCTAAGATCTTGACATTCTTAGATCTTTAAATAGATGTTAGTCCCTCATTATACATGCTGGACAGGATTTCATTTCGCATTGATTACTTCTTACTACTTAAGAAAGCTTCAGTCAGATATGTCATGGTGCTGTGTGGACTTTTGAATTTTGCATGTATAGGCATTGTTCTAGGTAGGGCTTTTATCACGTCAATATATGACTTTGTATTTACAGGTTTAATGTCATACGTTGGAGTGTGTGTGTGTGTGTGTGTGTGTGTGTGTGTGTGTGTGTGTGTATGTGGTGTAGATATATATCTATACATATATATCTATTTATATAGAAAGATATGTATAGATAAATATAGATATAGATACAGATAAATGTTGAGATATAAATGTGAATCTCTTACAACTT